>NC_064409.1:3947500-4247500 GCF_023375975.1 Astyanax mexicanus
CTATGTGAGTATCATACTGAACAGACCCAAACCTCCAGCCTTTCTCAAGAAATTCAGCTCTTTTCTGACTGGCTGAAGATTCAATTTTACAAAGCTAATCACGTACAACCTCACTCGTTCATTATATGATAACAGTTTACAACTTTTTCTGGCAACCCAGCCATACCCACTCAACACTCAAAAACTTGAGTAAATGTACATAATTATGGTTTTCAGTGATGGATAGGTGAGAAAAAAGAAGAAGAAGAAGAAGAAGAAGAAGAAGGGAATAAAAAAGGCTAGAGAAAGAGAAAAAGACAGAAGAGAGAGAGAGAGAGAGAGAGAGGGAGATGGATGGATAAAAAAAAGGAAAAAGGAAGACAAGACAAGGAGAGAGACAAATAGGGGGAGATGAATGCAGGATGGATGGATGGATAGAGGAATAAGAAGGGGAAAAAGGCTAGAGAAGGAGAGACAGAAAAGCAGACAAACAGAGGGAGATGGATGGATGAAAAAGAAAAAGGAAAGCTAGAGAAGAAGAGAGAGACACAAATAGAGGGAGATGGATGTTGGATGGATGAGAATGAAGATTTAAGAAGGAGAGACAGATAAATAGAAGGGGGCGGATGGATAGATGGATGGATAAGAAGAAAAAAAAAGATGGCTAGAGAAGGAGAGGAAAAGAGACAGACAGTGGAAGATGGATAGATGGATAAAAAGGGAAGGAGGTTAGAGAAGGATATGGATGGATAATAAGAAGAGAAGAAAGAGAAGGAGAGAGAGACAGACAGACCGACAAATAGAGATGGATGGATGGATGAATAAGAAGGTAAAAAAGAAGGCCAGAGCTGGAGAAAAGAGACTGTTAGACAAACAGGGAGACAGGTGGTGGGCGATGGATGATTGAGAAGAAGAAAGAAAAAGAAGGCTAGAGAAGGAGAGAAAGAGAGACAGACAAACATATAAATGGATAAATGGATGGATGGATGTATAGATAAAAGAGCAGCACGTGCAGATGTTTCAGCCTTTCATGCTTCCCTCCTCTTCTGGCAACTTTTATGGAGATGCGGATTTCATTTTCCAGCAGGACTTGGCACTCTGCCCACACTGCTCCAAAAGTACCAATTGGTCTTATATAATATACATTTTTTCTGAGACATTGATTTATGGGTTTTCATTGGCTGTAAACCATAATCATCAACAATAAAAGAAATAAACTCTTAAAATAGATCACTCTGTGTGTTTAATACATTTATATAATATGAGTTTCACATTTTAAACCGAATTACTAAAAGAAAGCAACTTTTTAATGATATTCTATTTTTTTTAGATGCACCTGTGGCAGTGGTGTTAAATCCAGGGAATAGTGCATGTATGGACACTGTATATCTTTATTAAGAGCAGTAGTGGGTTCTTGAGCAAGGCTTGGTGCATACACACAGACGATGGCCGTATTTCATCATGCCCTCGTTTGGTTTTAATGCAGAATGAACGCGTGTAGACAGCGGTGTGCTGTAATTTTATTTGCAGTAAATTGCACTTTGTAAACACATTCTAGGATGGGCGATTCCTCCATTGGTGTTGACGGGGAGAAGATTATGTTGAGTATGAAGTAAAAAGCTGCATGCCCCCGAGAATTTAAGCTGTTTACAAACCTGCGGTATTGATTATATAGCTCATTTCACACATTGTTCCTGCTCTGTAAAATAAACCGCAATCATTTGGATTAGGACAAAGCAATACTATAATTCAGCAGCTGCAGGCTACGGGGGTGGTGGTGGTAGTGGGGGGGTGTTTGGTATATGATTGGGTTAGTTTGTATAAGGAAGAGATCAAATAAAGACTTGTAGAAACTATAGGGGTGTGCCATAGCATTTATGTATTGTACATTTTTTAATATTGTGAACAATATTAAACCCTGAGATATCGTGCCATATCACCCACCCCTAATTATAACATCAAAGTACTACTTTTTTGCTGTTTTTAGCAAATTCACACTGTTCTTATTTCCTCATTTCCTTGTTGTTTTATTCTATAAACCAAATTCCAGATAGAAATATTGTGATTTAGAGCATTTATTTGCAGAAAATGAGATGTCTAAAATAAAACAAAAAAGATGAAGAGTTCAGAAATCAATATTTGGTGGAATAAACCTGGTTTTAATCACAGTTTTCATGCATCTTGGCATCATGTTCTCCTCCACCAGTCTTACACACTGCTTTTGGATAACTTTATGCTGCTTTACTCCTGGTGCAAAACAATTCAAGCAGTTCAGTTTGGTGGTTTGATGGTTTGTGATCATCCATCTTCCTCTTTATTATATTCCAATTTGGTTTTCAATTTGGTAAAATTAAAGATAATCATCATTTTTAAGTGTTTCCTGAGCTGTATCTGTACAGTATCATTTATTTTACTTTAATCCTGGATATATGGAAATATTTGGAGTGCATTTTTATTAGTATCATGATATTCTGGATCATTGCTGTTACTAATCTAATGATAAAAAATATTGTATTTTTTAAATATCTCAGTTAGGGCTGTGCCATATCATATTATATGTAATAATACAATTTATTTTTTTTTATTTTGTTGCAGTAGTGTATTCTTGAAATATGTTTTTTAATTCAGTGTTTTGTCATATCGCCAAAAATATCGTCATTGCTAATAATACCATGAAATATTGTGATATTATTTTAGGCCCATATCGCCAACTACTACAGGATTCAGCTTTTTGCTGTTTGTAGCAAAAAGAAAATTTGTGCACTTTTTAGACTCTCCCCAACTAAGGAGCAGCATGTACCAACTTCACTCTCTGAAGCTATTGTATTTTCTACATTGTTGGCCAGACGTCTTTTTCTGTAATTCTGGAAGCAATGTTTTTTCTTTTGATCTTTGGTTGAAGACTTAAAACTGTCTACTAGAGCTGGGTAATATGGCCCCAAAAAAAATCTTTGATTTAAAAAAAAAAAAAAAATCCGATTTACGATTTAAATCGATTTTTTCCCCAACTAAAATCTCCTAAAAGTCGCTAGAAGTCGCTAAATTACGTCATCGCCTAATTTGCATAATACCTGTTTTTGAAGCTGTTGTGAGAGAGAAAAAAGTGAGTAAAAAACACTCTAAATATGTTAGAAGTGATACAAGTAAACTTCAACAAATAACTTCTGTTGCTTTTTAAATAGGAAGTCACGTCTCAAAATAACTTTATTTTTATGTAAATTACATAAATCAGGGTGGGGGGGGATTGGGTGATGGGCGCGTGGGAGGGAGAGAGGGGCGGGGCTAAGCTCAGGGGAGCATCGGTGGTGAAAATTAAAACTCAGAGAAAATCAATTTTCATAAAAAACACATCGTCCTTAACTGTAAATTCGAATTAATTGATAAAATCGATTAATCGCCCTATCGCCCTAACAGCTCTATTGTCTGCATTAACAGAATAGAATAGGATAAACAATGAATAGAAACATTAATCAATTATTTAATCAATTATTTAATCCCCTGAATGCCCCACATCCTCCTTAAGGCCTTAAGACATTATTCTCTAATAAGTTAAAACATCTCTGTAGATGGAAAGAGTTGAATTTTGTTTGTAGCTTTATTCATTGTAAAGTGCATTACTTTTATTGATATTTATTAATTAATTATTGTTGATTAGAAATTCAAAAAAATCTGACTCTTCTCATTTCCCATTAAATAATATCTACTAGAGATGTAGTATATCAGTCCAGTATAATTTAATTTACTTCAATAATAAATTATTAGTTATTATTATTATTATTATTATTATTATTAAGACATAGTGGATCATTGACTTTTGTAAAAGATCATTGCCTGTTTGCTGAAAATCTTAATCAGGGTGTGCTATGTGTATCTTATGCAATAGTATTGCCATATAATACATAATAATTTTGTTGAAGTAGCATATTTAATATTTTGTTTCAATGCCAAGAATATCCTTATCTCAAAAATGGCCTGAAATATCGTCATATTATTTTAGGACCCTATCGCCCTCCCCTGGAAGAACCCTTTAGAGAAACGCAGACACAGTTTCAGTGCTACCGTGTACCGGTACTCATAAAAGCATGGATTCATTTGTTGTTTTTCTTCATGAGCACGTTGTCAGGCAGACCGAACCCGTCCAATCTCATTTCATTTTCAGCATTCCTTTTGAAATGGGTTTGCCTTAATAGAATCTGACGGGTTATCAGCTTCCTCGCGCGGTGTCTCTCATGTAATGGTCAGTCTTGGCTGCGCATTCGTTTAAAAATTCTCCTTTCTTCTTCTGCAGTGGAGGAGGACGTTTTTTTCTTCTTCAGCGTCGTATCAGTAGGACAAAAGAGTGATCCCACTATTAATGAAAGCTTTTTTTCATGTTACCTGGCTTGCGAATGTAATGTTCCCGTCACGCTTTGATCAAGATGCGCGACGCGAGCCTCTCGCGTGGTTTTAATCTCTCCTCAGGTCTGACGTATGCATGTTTATTGTTGTTTTAAACAGTTTTTCAATGATGTGGCATGGCTGTTTATTGCATTAAGCCCCTCATAACTTTGAGAGTGCGTAATTTTTCCAGCATACATATAGCCTCATTGCAGGAGAATGGATTTACGCATCGACAAGACGAGATGGTTTTTTAATAAACCGAACAGCCGCCTGAAAGTCCACGGCAGCGCAATTCTCTCTGATCAATACTTTGCCCTTATATCGCAGAATAGTGTGGGCTGTAGCATGTTTGTAATTGAAAATTGAAATGAGCTTAAATCGCCTCTAAAACATCAATAAGTGTTTGAAAGTTCTCGCTGGGGGTAATGCGCAGTTCTGCTGTACTCAGCATGCCACCAATAGATGGACCTTTCAGAGATGATTTGTTATGTTCTTTGTCCGTCCAGCGTGGCCTCTTTCCTATGGGCTCCTGCCTGGAAAGGCCCTCGATCTTTAACCATCAATCACGGCTCCTGAATCGCGTCCTTTACGCAGAATCAAAGCTGGACCTCGGCGCTTTGTGCCCCTCTGCACTTTGGCGCGTCTCTCCCGCACTCTCGGGACATTACCACAGACCAGTGCGTCCGTGTGTTATTAGTTGTATTCTCTGGGGTCCAGGGATAGTTTAAACAGAATCAGGTCATGTGGACAAAGCTAGACTGGATTTCTAACCCCTGCTTTCTGCTGGTTTAAAGTTGCAGAGAGTTGCTCCCTCAAATTAGCACTGTGTAGGCCCTGAAGGATTTGCGGCTGTCTTTTAAAAAGAAGCTGGATTTTAGATAGTTATAGAAGTTTGACTTCAGAGTTAAGAAAGACTCTCTTGTCATTGTGTGCCAGTGGAGTGGAACCAATATTAACACTTCTCCCTAATCTGTGTATTTGTATTGGACTGTTTTTGGCTGCTTATTTGAAAGGCTTAACCTGGAAGTTAAGTGGAACTACCTTATAAAATGGCTAAAAAGTCAAAAAGTGAACTAAATTATCCTAAATGCTTTAATTTCCTGTAGGATTTTATAGAATCATTGGCGGTTCTAGGCCATTTCAACTGTGTGGTCAGTCTAGGGCCAATGGTTATGTAAGAGGGGGCGACTTACTTTAGATTACACCTAAAAATGATGATTTTCTTTGATTTTACCAAATAAAAAATCTCTGGAATATAGTCAAGAGGAAGACAGATGATCACAAGCCATCAAACCACCAAACTGAACTGCTTGAATTTTTGCACCAGGAGTAAAGCAGCATAAAGTTATCCAAAAGCAGTGTGTAAGACTGGTGGAGGAGAACCTGGTGGTCATTAAAAACCTTTTTAGATCTTTTGGTCAGTGCCTTTTTGGTATCAAATTTCAATACCCAGTCCTAGACGCTTTGTCATCGCATGTTTGCAGAAGTGTGTGGATTCATGCCTTTTTTAGGGGATCCGTAGGGGGGTCCAATCATGTTGCCCACCACCCACCCCCCAGAACCGACTAGTGTTTGGGACGCATAACTGTATAGCTGGCTTTTGTGTGTAGTTGTTTGTGTGTGTATGGGTGTGTGTGAAGGAGTTTATTTTTATTTTTCCCCTCCACACATCTTAGGAGATATCGATCCTGCTCTCATCAGGATTCTGGTCATGCTTGGGCCTCCCGTTTCTCTGTCACGTGCAATAGCATTGGTGCTCATGAGTACTCCACTGCGTTCTAGTGGAATTGCCACGAACGTGCCGAAATTAGCCACACCAATTACCAACCGCCGAGCCGACAACTGTGCAGCTCTCGTGATGATCTGAGCCTGTTGCTGCTGTTCGATTGCACTTCTTCCTCTCCTGGTACAGATAATAATTCTCCCAGGACCTCTGGTTCTGTCGCTTACAGCACTAGGCCTGGCTCTTTTCATGCATTTGCCAAAAACACTTGGTATATTTTAACATTTGGTTTCATTCTGTAGTACATTCCAAATGTTTTGAAGGAAGTAGTTTTTTTAAATATATACATATATGGGTTGGGCAAAAAAAAAAAAAAAAAAAAAAAAAAAAAAAAAATATATATATATATATATATATATATATATATATATATATATATATATATATATATATATATCCCCTTGAGACCCAGACTTTTGCTTGGATTATCTTAATATTTTAAATAATCCTTAGTCCAAAAAAAAAAAAAAGTAAATAGACAAGTTTTAAACATAAAATTTGATGAGAATTTTAACCTGGTCAATATTACTGTTTGGGTTGGACTGGCTGTAGAAACTTTTGACTGGGATTCCCGCCATCATGTTTTAAATCTGTTGAGTCTCCATATGAGGCCAATAGGTCAACGTTAAAAAAAATGCATCATGGTGCAAAGAAGCAGAAATATAATGTCCACATATGAGGACACAAGGTCTCAAGAGGATATATATATTTATAAAGTGGTATCCTTCCTTATTTTATTTATTTATTTATTATTATTTTTCTTAGGAATATTAAGCAGCCTCCTTCAACCTTGCTTGCGGCTTTTATATTAAACATGCTGTACACATAACTAAGCTCTTGTCTTTCAGTTCAGTATAAGAAAAAGTGTGAAATATGTAAATTACTGTTATATAAAAGAGTACATTTTTTTTATAGGTTTTTGACAGAATCTCCATACCTAAGTGTGAATCAAGTTTAATATTTCATAAAAAAAGTAAGTAAATGATGTTGGTTGGTTGGTTGATGCTGCAGTTGGTCTGCAGGTTTAGGTTCAGCAACAGTATGTGCTAAAAGAATGAGGTCAGCTGACTACCTGAATATACTGAATATAGAACAGGTTATTATAGACCTGGATCAATGGATTTTTTTTCTTTCCTGATGGCACGGCCATATTCCAAGATGAGTAACTGTGTTTAGTGGGTTTTAATAGACAACAGCACCAGCATATCAGTTTACCACAATACCCTATATCCTCGAACCCCCTAGATTTGCAGCCTTTAAGTACTTTTAATTACGAGAAGCTGAACTAAACAAGTAAGTTTAGTCTACATTCCTCTAATGCCCGGATTAGACTACACGATTTTAGCCCGATTTTGACCCGATAAATGGCATGCGTCCGAATTTCAGTGTTGAGAGCGAAAAAAGGTCCGTGTAGTGTGACATAGTCAAAGAGCAGTAATTAGACGTGAGCGACGTCGTCGTAAAGACTAGCATGGAAGAATTTTTGGTATTTTATCGCCTAGTTTGACATGTTGCTCGGCGACATGCTCTCTGACGCTGACCAATAGGAAGACAGAGCGTTCTGTGGTGCAAAGCATGCACACGAAGCATGTAATGTTCATTTGGGTCACCCAAGAACGAGCCCACAGTCGCTTTTCCCTCTTTTTTAGTTTTTCTGAGCACAAAAGCACTTCCATCACGCAAAGCGCTTCTGTAGCATGATTGTCAGATTCTATGCGCCTCCCCCTTGATGACCTACGAACTCACGCGAGGACGCGGAGGATGATTGGTCGGTGACTAATGTATAGTGTTGCCAGTCCCCTGAGAATGACACAAAACGAAAATAACTGCTTAATCTGACCAAAATGTTGTGTAGTCTGAGCTGTAAATGCATTAAATGTGTTAAATCTGATTCAGCAGGTGACCAAGGAGACCCTGTCTTAGCATGCAGTCATAGTGTGATCTGATCGGAAAATGAATGCACTCTTCATCTTTCCCAGTCACATGTTTGTCTCTTATATCTTGTGCCATTACTTGATGTCAGCATTGAGGTTGTGATTAAATTTGGATTTGTAATAATATTCACACATTTCCGCCGGAGTTATCCCACAGAAATCCCATTTTCAAGATGTCACAAAACTCCGCTGCAGTTCTTCATGCACAAATGCTCTCAGCGTTTCTGCCCATTAATAAAGTCGTTAAGTCTGATAGCGTTTTTGGATTTCAGTGACTCGGGCCTTGCAGCAAAGTATCAGGCTGCCCAATCAATCATAAAGCACATCATTTTATTCAGACACTGGCACTCCCCGGGGCAGACATTTCAATCAAGCGCCGAGTCATCAATCTCCCGCTCAGTGACCGGCGTGACTCGCTTGATGGCTGGGGGATTGTGAATTGTTGAGACAACAAGAACAGACACTCTTGCAAAAGCCCCTAAAATGTGTGTCTAAGAAAGCGTGAAATGTTTGGCAATTCTTCACCCTGTAAAGCAGCAGAGCAGCGAGGATGCTGCTTTTCATTGTGCTCAAACACTGTTCAGTAATCTGTTGGGAAGCTTGTTGCACGTTTTTAAGGACGAGTGTTTCCGAAAAGCTTGTCTGCACAATATGCATGAATCCCATTAGTGTATTTAAGAGCGACTACGTGGAATTGGATTGAATTGGATTTTTATTGCTGTGTTAAAGTAAGATTTAGGCTAGTGAACTAGGACTTTGTGGACTTTCTGTACATTTTCCCCTCCCTCACCTCAAATCCAGTTTTCTGCTCCCACAATAAACTCTTCCTATTAAACTCTCCGGATGTTTTTATTTGATGGTTGGATGGCCTGAAGACGCCACTTCGCTTAAGCTCATATTTCAAGGGGACAACTTCTCCAACCCCCCCCTTTACTTCCTCCTCTTCCCTCGCTTCTCCGCTCTTCTTTAGCTTTGCTGGTCCTCAGAAAAGTGCCGGCTATAGCAAATGCCCCTTTGCAAATCTGTGCGCTTGAAAAATGCTGTTGCATTTTAGATACAGCCGACTGGTCCTCCCTGATAATGCCCAACAATTTAATTTCCCAGGTATTAAAGAGCACTTGCCGGGTCTTGATTTGGATGTACTTGTAGTTTGTAGTGTTCGGAGAGGGGCGTTTAATCTGTGACTGGCTGTAAATTTACCTTAAGTCTTTAATAACAACATAGTTTATGTATAGATACTTTTAAAAAGAAGTTGGGAACTTTTCTCTACATACCTATCTGTATATAAAGTCTTCTTCAACTTTACTCTTTGTCAACAATCATCAATCTGTGGTGACCCTAAATTTATATAAAAAAGTAGCGTGGTCAAATTTAAAGCGTGAACGCACCTGTTTAATATGGAATCAGTATCTCATTGTTATTTTTTTAATCCAAGTTAGATTACGCTACCAAGTTTGACGCCATCAATCTGCCCCGCCCAGGACGTTTTCAGCATATCTTCTTGCTATATTTCCTTTCTTGTTCCCATGCCAGACAGCTCTGACCAATCAGAGGAGATGATGTGCTTGTGCTCGGTTTATTGATGCGCATTTTGGTGCGTTTAGGTGTTTTTATGCCTGTGTGAAAACAAACCAAACAGAGGGAGAAACGCTCCAAATAAACAAACTCATCAACTGATCTGGATCAAAGAAACTTTCACAACTACAGGTGTGAAAACTCTATTTTAAACTCAGCTAACTAAGATCTAATTCAGAAATCCTTACAACCAAGCTGAGATCTCTTTATAATAAAGTAAAGAAAAAGTTTCATCTATCCATTTTATCATGCATTCTGTATTATAACATGGTTGCACCCATGTTCACTTTGATTTAGGCATCCTAGAAAGTGCATAAAGCTAAAATTGGGAAAAACTGTAGCTGTCACACCATGGAAATGCTGTGCACGCCTTACAGAGTTTCTTTTTTATTATTTGTTTAATGCACAGAATTACACCATTGTTAGAGATACTAAAATATTGTTTTATGCCATAATTTCTCGCTAATGTACACGGCCAAATACCCAACCCACTCATTAATACATGTGATGTCAGACTTCGCCTCTTTTCGAACTGCTGTGACCCGGTTCTGATACATCAGCTCACAGACGCAGCCTTGTGCTGATCATCATCACCCTAGGAGTGATGAGGGGAAAGAAAGAGCGCCATTTACTGTACTGGACCCACCCAGAGAGAGAAAGGCCAATTGTGCTCTCTCAGGGCTCTGGCAGCTGATGGCTACTGAACCACTCAGAGCCCACTGAACCACTCAGAGCCCCATTGTGCCGTGATTTCTAGCGAGAATGAAGTTTAAGTTTTAATATAAGGTGGGATCTGACGTGTTTTTAATTTCCTTAATGCAATTGGCGAAGAGAAAAAAGAAAATAGTGTACATTGCCTGAACTGGTTACCCGGCCTGTATACAAGTCTGCCTCTTTGCAAATGAAATAACACATGAGCCAACACAAGTGTTGTGTGTTTCACCGCTGATAACAAACAGAATCTGACACATATGCTGCACAGAGTGTTATTCTAAGGTATTCCTGTCTGTTTGTATTAAGGTATGGTTGAATCAGCTGTGTTGAGAGTGTCATTGAGCTGTGTTTTGGTTGCCACATTAGTGATTTTGGTGTACGAGTTTCTCCCCCCATCTGAGAGAGTTCCTGTCACTCTCATCATATTCTCTGTGGTGCCCTGTGTCTTTCCTTATCCTTCTGAGAGATTCGCTCCTGCTGTCTCTCCCTACTTGTCTCTCCATTCAGGGGTGCCAGTGTTTTGCTCGGACTGAAACTGCCCCTAATTGGCTGCCTCTACGGTTGGCACTGGTGCCCACTGCTCACCCTGGCAGCTAATTGGCTCTGCTGGCCGCCCGTTCACCGAACTGCGGCTACTCTGGGATTGATGGATGGAGGCAGGTGTCAGAAAAGCTGTTTTCTGACAGAGAGGCTTGTAAAGTCAATTTACAGCCCAAAAAGCAGCAGGGGGCACTTCGGCATGCAGTTGATCGGCAGGAGAGAGACTGTGTTTTGGAATGCACGCTTATTTTTAGACTTGCTTTTAGAAGTTGAATCGGATTTTTCCCTGGTGGTATTAAAAATCGCTTCCCAGAGGAGATGGCGAAGAGAAGGGTTATAGAACATGAGGATTCAGACATGCTTTCTCTTTGGTCCTGGTCTAAACTATTACAGTACACCTTGCATTAGTTTAATGTACACGTTTTTTGTTCTAAGCAACTATACATCCCCGTTCTGCCTCTCTGCTATTAACAGACAACCTGTTTGTTTGTTTGTTGAGCTGAAAACGGCTCTGTGCAAATTAAGACAATTAGCTAACTCTCCCCAGTGGAGCACAGCGCTCCGATAATTGCTCCGAATTTGGTGAGACAGCAGCCTCTCTCTTAATTGGCGATGTGGAGGCCCAAAGGTTAGAGAAGTGAGCAAGGCAGGAGAAGTCATGGGGGAGCTTTGTGTAGTGATCTCGTCATGAACCCAGCACCGGTCTGTCCAGATTATGGAGTTTGAGTGGTTTCCAGGTCCCACGTGGTCCTCACTGTAGTTTTAACAGAATTCTGTTGTGATGCTTTGGAATGTGAGCAGGTTACCCCTGAGGGAAGAGAGGCTAATGACTGGATTGCTATTAACAACATTATTAATTTAGGAAGATTCAGCTACTGCAACCTGCTACTACCCATTTATAATTATAATTATGCAGGTTTCTCTCTCTCTTTATATCTCTCTTGCTCTCTCTCTCCTCCACCTTCTCTCTTTCTTTTTAAACAACAGTATCTATCAAAAGTACTACAGTAGATGGTGTAGGTGTAGCTGTAGGTGACTCTACAGCTCAATTAAAGACGCCCAAGAATGGAAAACTATTAATTTTAGCTTGGGAAGTGAACGGAAATGCATGCTAGCATAAAGGCTAATCATACTTGACTGGCTTAACTATGCCACTGTGTTACTAAGTAGGTAAAAGATTGCTAGGTGGTTGCTATGGCGTAGCTCAGTGCTGGCTATTACATCCAAGGTGGTTGCTGTTGCCAGGCTTTTGCCTAGTGGTTGTCGTGGTGTTGCCAAGTGAATGTTTGTTTGTTTTATACTTCTGTGTCAGACCCACGCTGTAGCCTACGTGTCACCACGTGTACCCTACGCCGTAGCTCAAAGAGCACCTCCCTGGAAATGTAACTACGTGACGAGGACAGCCGCAGCTGTGATTGGTCCGCCGGGCCTCACGTTCCCGCCCACGCATTGCCGCCTTCACGATTTAAACCGCAGAGCAAAGCAAAGACACTGATATGTGCACGCAGAAGTATAAACTCACTCCACTGAGTAGCGTACTCTGTTGCTGTGCTGTTACATATTGGTTGCCATGGTGTTTCTAGGTGGATGTTTGTGGTCTAAGTGGTTGATATAGTGGTGTTGATAGGTGGTTGCGGTAGTGTTTCTAATTGATCATTGTGGTGTATTTGCTGTGGTGTTCGTAAGTAATTGCCCAGGTGGTTGCTGTACTGTTGCTTTGTGGTTGCCATGATGTTACTAGGTGGATATTTATGATCTAAGTGGATAATATATAGTGGTGTTGATGGGTGGTTATCATGGTACTCCACGTGGTTAATGTGTTGTTTCTAATTGATTATTGTGGTGTATTTGCTGTGATGGTTCTATGTAATTGGCCAGGTAGTTGCCGTGCTGTTGCTTTGTGTTTGCCATGATGTTGCTAGGTGAATGTTAATGATCTAATGTAATGGGTGGTTTGTGTGGTGTAGCCAAGTGGATGCTAGATACTTGCTACTGTGTCGCAAGGTGCTTGCTATGGTATTGCAGTCATTGGGCATGATGTTTGTGTGGTTGCTACTATGTCAGATAATTGCTATTATGTCTCAGGTGGTTGAGTAGGTGTTGCCAAGTGGTTGCTGTGGTACATATTGATGGTTGGGTGTTACAATTGTTTTTGAACCATTGCTTTATTTAAGTGGAAAGTGGAAAAACAATTGCACCTATTTTATTCCTTTGGAACATTACACCAAAAATAAATAATTGTAATTTAAGAGTCTAATACATAGGATTGTTTCTGGGCTTTTTTTGCACTATCCAAGGTCACATGTGATCTTTATACACACCAGAGAACAATTTAAAGTACTAAATAAAGCATTTTTTGTCCCCTCTAGAATAGTAAGTGCATTAGAGTTTGAGATTATATGATGATGAAGGCAGCTCCTGCATAAACTACCTTTAAAAAAGGCCAAGGTAGAATTATTTAAAGAACTTTTCTCAGCCATTATGTGGAAACGAGCACTTGACTTAAAACGCTGCCCGTGTAGAAAAGCCCACTAGTACTGAAACATGGACATCCCTGCAATTATTGCAGTCAATAATTTCTCCCTTGTTTTGACAGTAGGCATTATCGAGACCATGATTTCTGATAGCAGGGGACTAACCCACACTCAGTCATTTAATAACGGACAGCTGAAATCCTTGACATGTTGTGGAGCTCCGTCTTTTAAGATGCTATCAGTCTCAGGTTCAGGGCTGTGGAGGTTGGTCTCAAAGCTGTCAGTCAGTAGGAAGGTAGGATTCCTGTTATCTTCTTAAGTTTTTTCTTTTTTTGGGGTCTGCTGTCTGATATTGATTTGTCTGATTCTTGATATTCCAAGTGTTTTTGAGTTTTATCTTTTAAAGTAGTTATAGATATATATATTGCTTAAGCACTTAAGCAGCGTAAAAAAGGCTTAAAAGGCTTAAAAGACTCATTTCTTAGATTTTTTTTTAAGAAAGTCTCTATTTTAAAAGAAATGGTTGACTGCATGTTCAAATAATGAATATTTATGACGAAAAAAAAAAGAAAAAAAACACAATGACTCCTGTTACTGGCACTCACTCCTGTTACTTTTTATGTTTTAAGTGAAAGTATGTAATAAAAGTAACAGGAATGTTTTTTTTTAGCATAGAATTAGCAAAAACATCAAAAATAGCTATGCTAAGGCGGCTATGCTAATAGCATGAGGACACTGAGCGCATTCTAGTGATTTTCCCAAAATTTGTATCATAAATAAAAAAACACAAATAAGATGTAAGAATTAATTTAGGTAACAGGACTGAGTGTTGAGATTGAGATCATCAGTTACAGTTACAATTTAGATGAAATATACAGAAAAACTAGTGAGGGATCTTTAGGAATTTTGTTCTTCCCATTATCTTCAGAGGAATCGGCTGATGTCACTTCCTGTTGCAGATGTGACTTCCTGTTGTAGAATGTTCCAGATGTTTTTTAGATGGGGTATGGTGTTACAGTAACAGGACTGAGGAAAACCCAGTCACACAACTAAAATGTGCATTTCAACCTAATTATTATGAATTTATTATGAAAAAAAATATTTTTTGTGTTTTGTATTTTTTGTATTGTCACACAACAATACAAAAAAAATACATCTGAAGGATTTTAATAATTATATTTCATTGTAAAATGTATAGTTATAGAGTGTTCAAAGTAGGTTTTATTAATGTTTTAGTTCCATATCTTACTTTTGCAATTAGGTAAATGTACAAGGCACTTTGCTTAATGGTAAAATATATTTTAAAGTTATTTGTGCGCACATTTATACATCTAATTTCCTGGTGCATTATTAGTGTTATGACTTTGGATCATTGACTTCTGTCACAATCTGGTAAAAATCTCAATTTGTTGTGTGCCATATCATACTACATGCAATGATATCGCAAAATAAAATGTAATATTCATTTATTTTGCAGTTGTGCATTATTGAAATGATTTTTTTTCTTCATTTTGTTTTTTTTTTTCCATATCAGCAAGAATATCGGTATCGCAAAAACACCCTAAAATATCGTGATATTATTTTAGAACCATATCGGCCACCAAAAAGTGGCAGAAAAGCGTCAGAAAGATATGATGCCTGCCTTGCATGACTCAAATAAACAAGAACCGAGTCCTAATGCCATCTTTTTTTTTTATTCTCTCACTCCATTCTTTCGATGTGTTGATCCGGCTGTGTGTCTTTAGGGCTGGTGTTTTTGTTCTGATCTCTCTCATTGCTAATGGATGGCCTGCTCCTCCTCTGAGGCTGCTGTCTGGGAAAGTGACAGATGATTTGATTTCCCTTTGGGTTTCTCCACCGTGTCCCCAGCAGAGATAAAGTTGAGCCATGAAGTGTTTCATCAATTAGTTAATACCTCAGGCTGCCAATCAATCAATCTATCAATCTGCCTGATCAGAATGCTTATCAGGTTCAGGCTTTAGTGTTGGCGGGTGACGGATGGGACCCTCAGACCTGCGGTCTCCTCCTCGGCTGGTCTTCACCAGTGGCTGTATCTGGGCATCTTTCACATTAACTGGACCTAAGACCCCTGTGTTCAGTACATAGACATGTTAAAGACTTATCAATAGTATTTCTTTTACATTTTCACTCTATTGACTCAACAATAGTGAAGGCCAATTACAATAACCGTTGATGGATAGCTTTAGCTATTGTTATAACTCAGTCTAAGGGGAGGATGACCTTACAATGAGACAATAAGAGTTGGATCTCTACTCAGACTCATTGTTAGACCAAACAACAGACACTCTTCGGGTCGATGATCCAGTATCGTCAGCCTGTTAAAAAAAACAAAAACAGAAACAACTGGTTTTAGAGCACAATAATTGATTGTGGTGAAGGACAGCTCTGGTGGAAACAGGAGAGTTGAGGTGCACATTGAATTCTGCCGTGATTTGATCAGCTGTGGTTTTATGTTTTTTGGATACAATCTGGGTTAGCACCCGAACATCCCTTTCAGACAGCTTCCTCTTACAGCGTCCACAGTTAATCCTGTTGGATGTGGTTGGTCCTTCTTGGTGGTATGCTGACATTACCCTGGATACCGTGGCTCTTGATGCATCACAAAGACTTGCTGTCTTGGTCACAGATGCTCCAGCAAAACGTGCACCAACAATTTGTCCTCTTTTGAACTCTGGTATGTCACCCAAAATGCTGGGTGCATTGTAATATTTAGAGCAGAACTGTGCTCTTACCCTGCTAAACCCCACTAAAATGATGACAGGTGTTTAAGTTTCATTGTCCAACCCCTGTGTATATATATATATATATATATATATATATATATATATATATATATATATATATATATATATATATATATATATATATATATATATAAATATATATAAATATATAAATATATATATATATATATATATATATATTTTACACTTACATACACTTAGAAAGCATGATGATGTAATAGCACAATATAGTAATTACCATATTTTTTGGACTATAAGGTGCACTTCTTTGCAATTCTTTAATTTTCCCAAAAATCGTTAGTGCGACTAATAATCCAGTGCTCCTTGTCTATGAATTTTTGCAGTCAGGTATTAAGGAGCAGTAAAACCACTCTGCTGAAGTACAGCATTTTACAAGAGTTTTAGTGTAGTTCTCCAGCAGTATTAGCATTAGCGGCTAACCGTGCTAAGTGTTAGCTCTTCTGCCATTCAGATGTGAATATTATCGCCCTGTAGCCTGCTCCTAACCCTGGCTAGCACTACTGGAGCACAATTAGCATTACCTGCTAACAGTGCTAAGCGCTAGCCCTTTTGCCGTCCAGGAGTGAGTATATTGGGCTGTAGTCTGCGCATTTACCTTGTTAAAACAAGCTACGTGGGATGAACTGCTAACTAATATCCCCCTGGTTTACTGGAATGCTCATGGTTCCTTAGGGTAGCGTTGTTGTTTTTGGAAATCTGCAAATCTAAGCTTACTGTAATTAAATGGAAGCGCTTTACTCACTTAAATAAACGTTTTTCAGAAGAGAAATCTGTGTAGATTAACATCCAGTACTTGTTTGACTTTAAAAGAAAATAAATATATATGTTTTTTAAGAATTACAGTTTTGGGCAAGACCTGCTGATTTAAAAGGAAAACATGGCAACACCACTTTTCATTACTAGTGCCGCTTGTTGCATCTTTTTATCCGGTGCGCTTTATGTATGAAAATAGACCAGAAAAGAGACGTTCATTAATAGAGTGCGAAAAATACCCTTTTAAAGCTCAGGTAACATTTTAATAATTCAATGAAAATATCCTATTCAGCCTTGTGATGATAATTACAATATGGACTTATCGTACAATAAATGGACATGACCTAATATCTAATAAAGGTGATATGGTCTATTGTTTTTTTTTTTTTTTTTTGTATATTTGTTCACAAGTATGTTGTTAGTGTTTCCACTTTAGTGTGGAGCTTAAAGACACTTCAACAGATACTCAAGTCACGTAAAGTACTTTTAGTCTGGGGTTAGTCTGGGGTCTCTAGCACTTTATACATGTCTGCTACTGGACCATGTTTCCTCAGTCTCTATCCTCTCTTTATTATTGAGAGCTCCCCTGGTGGACATTCACAGAACTGCAAACACACACAAGCAGCAGGTCCAAATAAAGGAATATAACCATCATGGTTCCTACCAGTTACACCTACACAGCAAGGAGTTAAACCAGGGGTGTCTTAACTACGGCCCGCGGTCCATTTGCGGCCCGTTTCCTTTTTTGGAGCGGCCCGCAAGGTATTTTAGAAATAGAATGAAAGTTGGCCCGCTGTTAAGCAGGTTTTTATAATGTGAGATTCAAAGTTTGAACGCTAGGTGTCAGAAACGGGCCAAAGAGTCTAAAAGCGGAGAGAGTGCGCATTTCTAATGCAGAAAATCGGGCCAAAGAGTCTAAAAGCGGAGAGGGTGCGCATTTCTAATGCAGAAAATCGGGCCAAAGAGTCTAAAATCGGAGAGAGTGCGCATTTCTAGCGCAGAAAAACGGGGCAAAGAGAATAAATCGGAGAGAGTGCGCATTTCTAATGCAGAAAATTGGGCCAAAGAGTCTAAAATCGGAGAGAGTGCGCATTTCCAGCACAGAAAAACAGGCCAAAGAGTCTAAAAGCGGAGAGGGTGCGCATTTCCAGCGCAGAAAAACAGGCCAAAGAGTCTAAAAGTTGCCGTAATTAAGGCGTTTAATAATAAGAGACATCATGAAATGAAACATCAATTTGAAAAATCTTAGTTTACACAACACTGTCAAAGATAAAGATAGTAAGTCAAGTAAAATGGTCTGTAAATGAAATAATTAGGAAAAAAGTATTATATAAAGTGGTATCATAAAGTGGTGATTTCATTATTTGTTTTATTATAGAGTCTGTGGCCCGTGACTTCAAATATATTTCTCCTTCTGGCCCCAAACAAAAAAAGTTTGGACACCGCTAGTTAAACGGTGAAGCAAAGAACCAAGACTTGGTCTTTTCTAGGACATGTCATGCATGTTATGTGCTGTTCACCTGCTGGTGTGACACTTTGTCAGTAGTGGAACGCCGCTATGTGCAGATAAGGTCAGAACACACGGCTGCCCTTTTCCATACTGAAGTGCAATTACAATATTTTACCTGTGGGTTTGTGCTTGAACTGACACTTCTGTTTGCCCCAAGTTGAATGCACACCTTTTTTAAGGTCTACTTACAAGTTTTGTACAATATTTAGGTCAGGGAGCAATTCATGTAGGTCTGTTAGTAGCAGGTGGTGGTTTGAGGAATGCTGTGGATGATGGTTCTGCTTTAGAAATCATATTCTTTTTTGATTTAAGCTTTAACAGATGATTAGCATTTGCTGGTATTCCTAAGCTTTATTACCGATCTTATTGTTGTTCAGAATCAGAAATACTGGAAAACTAAATGTGTAACACTGACTGGCCCGTAGTTTACTTTAGCTACTTTCTTTTTAGTATTTTTGGAAATTATTGCATTTGAAAGAGCTTGTTGTTATCTTAAACCCTGGCAACTGTCTATTTTAACGCCTTTGCATTTTCACTTTTGAATAGCAACAGTGCTTCTACACGTATATCTATATTGATCTATATTGGTGGGTATAGTGGTCTGAAAGTGAGGTCTATTCAGGTAAATTTCTGGCATATTGCTATCTTGGCAATAGAAAACACAGGTGTGCTGTGCTCTAATCGAAAAAGACCTAGATAGACGTCGAAAGTTAGACGTTCATTGCTATGTTGGCAACACAGACACGCAGCAGCACAAACACAACCTTTAAATTAACAGTTAAAAAGAATACAAAAAAAATAAAACATTGCTGTTCCCGTAAATGACCTGTTTGCAAACCTTTACAGTGGGAACGAGCAGGTCAGTTTCCTCTGCTGGGAAGTTCAGAAGCGCTGCACCGTTATAATAGCAATCAGGCAACGTCTGAGCTCACCTGGCTCTTTTTTTCTTTTTTTTTTTTCTTTTTCCCATTTTCTTACCAATTTACAAGGACAATTAACCAACACAGTCATTAGTGATACCCCAACACAAGGAGGGTGAAGAGTAGCACACGCCTCCTCCGACACATGTAAAGTCAGACTCCGCCTCTTTTAAAACTACTGCTGATGCAGCATTTCCGAGTAGCATCTTGGCGCTAACGCTTGGAGGAAAGCGCAAGCTCAGTGACACGGTTCTGATACATCAGCTCACAGACGCAGCCTTGTGCTGATCCACATCACCCTAGGAGTGATGAGGGGAAATAGCGCCATCTACTGTACCCATTCAAAGAGAACAAGACCAATTGTGCTCTTTCAGGGCTCCGGCAGCTGATGGCGAGCTACAATAACAGGATTCGAACTAGCACCTTAGTCTGCTTGACCACTCAGAGCCCTGAGCTGGCTCTTAAAGGAAATGACGAGTGACACGCTGATTTGGTTTATTCAACGTTACGCCAGAAAAACACAGCCATGATTGATTAGGACCATTAGTACAAGCTTTTTGCGTGTTTTGACCTGTGCAAGGTGTACTTTTACCGTTGTTTACGATAGCAAAGGCACACTGACGCACCCTAAATCAAGCTGTCCAGTGCTAAAATAGGGTGCATAATGTATTTTGTGTGGGTCAATTTATCTGTGTTTCAAGGTCATGCATGTCCATGTAGTCCATCAGCTTTTATTTTTTTTCTTCACTGTATTGTTCTTGGGTTCTCTTGACGTTTTACAGGAAATTAGGTTGGTCCAAGCCATTCTTATAAAATTAAGATGACTAACCGTTCCGTTTTCCATATCTGATCCATGCTGATCTTGTCTACATGTCGTCATATGAATCATATGGACAACAGAGGATAAATACTGTACATTCAAATAGACATCCTCCTTTTGAAACTCTTTGAAAGCCTATTTAATTATGCTTTTATACTTGAGCACTGCTCATCCCGCGTCTTTGTCCTTTTGAGGAGAACATAGATTGCGACTGACAGTTGGACAGAACACCAGGGAAGAGTGTGTGTGTGTGTGTGTGTTTCAGGGCGCTGTATCGATCCTCGTGTCAGGGCGATGGGCAGCAGTGGATTGGTGGGTCTTGGCCAGAAGGCTGCAGGTTTGATTGGAGATGCTCCATGTCTGGCCCTTTAATAATAAAGGACAGGCTTTATGGATCACTGCTAATTTGATCTGTACTCACAGAAAATGAAGCCACTCGCAGAGGACGGTTCATTATTTTTCCTCATGTGGATGACACGTCCCCCCAAACAAGGCTGACCTTCCACCCCTGCGCAGCATCCCTCTCAATTACACGCTGACCCTTCCTGTCACAGCAGCACAGGCTGTTGGGTAATGTCCTGACTTCACAGCCACCTTTGAGCCAGTGGAGAGTTCTGGAGGTGAAGGACTGTCTCTCTCCGCTGAGCCCAAACTAGTTCACGTGGGATTTCTATTAGAAGTGCCGAAAATGGGATTGAGCTTTGCTGGTATATTGCCACTTATAAATATGCCTCGTGAGAGTGAGAATAGTGCTCTCCGCGTCTCTGATTTCCGTGCATGATGCATTGATCACACTTCAGAAGGAGTGTTACGATAAACATATTAATATTCATTTTTATTCAAGCTTTGCAAGATGGCACAGTTTGATTTTATGCTTTTAAAATAGGGAAAAAAAGGCCTGAATCTGAAGCTTTATACAGTAACTGTTTATACTTTGCATTAAAATGAGTTTCTTGTAGTCAGATCATGTTCATGGTTCCCTAGACCAGAGATTCTCAATCGAGACACAAAAGTAGGGTAGCGGACACGTTCTTGGTGGGTCACAGACAGCTTGAAAAAAAAAAAAAATACATAAAAATGTAAAAAAAAATAGTTAAGTCTCATCTGATTTTGTATTTAACTTTATATTGAGAATAAAAGAGACAGAGAGTTCTAAATTAATTAGGGTGCCATATTGTTTCGTACACAATATTATCGCCGTTGTTTTTGAATATTGTGAACGATATTATACGATAATATGGTGCCAATATCACCCACCACTAATTATCACATCAGGTACTACTTTTTTACTGTTTTAGCAAGGGAAAAATTCACACTGTTCTCCTATTTGAATCTCCTCTGAAGAGTGGCATCATGGGCTCATCAAAACAACTCTCAAATGATCTAAAAACAAAGATTGTTCTACATAGTTGTTCAGGGGAAGGATACAAAAAGTTGTCTCAGAGATTTAACCTGTCAGTTTCCACTGTGAGGAACATAGTAAGGAAATGGAAGAGCACAGGGACAGTTCTTGTTAAGCCCAGAAGTGGCAGGCCAAGAAAAATATCAGAAAGGCAGAGAAGAAGAATGGTGAGAACAGTCAAGGACAATCCACAGACCACCTCCAAAGAGCTGCAGCATCATGTTGCTGCAGATGGTGTCACTGTGCATCGCTCAACAATACAGCGCACTTTACACAAGGAGAAGCTGTATGGGAGAGTGATGCGAAAGAAGCCATTCTGCAAGCACGCCACAAACAGAGTCGCCTGAGGTATGCAAAAGCAAAAGCACACCTCAGGCGACTCTGTTTGTGGCGTGCTTGTAGAAATGGCTTCTTTCTCCTTGTGCAGGGGTGCCCAAACTTTTTCATATGACTGTACAACACATTCAGTCATTCACTCATTCATTTATTCATCTCCTTCTTCTCTGCTTTTGATGAGTGCAGAGAGTGACTTTGACCTGACCTCTGACTTTTGCCCTGTTTCTCCTTAACAGACACGCTGTTCATTCCTCTTTTTGGCATTGTTATGTTTAGCTCTCTTGCTATGATGGATTTTTGACCCCCCCACAGTAGGATTTGACCTTGAAATTCGTTATAGAAACACAATTAAGATGTTTTAATTTAGCTTTAATCGCGTTTAGTTTATGTAAGCAGTGTAATACACAGTGAAGCATCGCACACTTGCAGTTGATTTCTTGCTCATTTGAAGGGTATAGTGGTGTTAATTTGTAGATTGTCAACATTTACGTGCTGTCTCTGCTTAAGAAAACATTAGTCTGTTTGCGGAGAGTTTGCACATTATTTCATCATGAACCTTTAGGCTGATTAAGCTTCTGTTCCAGCAGAAAAAGCACCGAGCTCTATTTATCACTGGCTGCTAGTTTCTTAGCAGTGTTTGTTTATCTCTGTACATTTAAGGCATTTTAGATTATGATAAATCTGTATAAGGATACCACAATATTGCAATTATTTTTATTTTGTTTCCCACAAATATAAAACAGCCTGTTCAATAAATAATTCTTTGGTATTCAAGACTGGTGGAACAATTATAGTCATTCCTTCAGTGTATTTTTTGCTAACGTTGGTTTCAGTGGTGTTTAGGCCTGTTGCAACATAACAGGCAAACCAAGCAATTGCCTGGGGCCCCGAGCTGGCCTGGGGCCCCCAGACAATGACTGGTTATGAATTGAATGCAACAACAAACTGGGGGAGAGGCCTTTTAAATTCTGTGAAAGTCAATCAACACTTTTATCAGAATCCCCCTCAAGTGGGCCCTCCAACTAGTTGCTAAAAGTAGAATATAACCAGACTGGAACATGTTCAGCAGTATCAATGCACACCAGCTGATAAAGATACGGACTTATTGACATTAGTTTTACTTTAAAATCATGGAAACAATATTTGATTTACCTTACATGTCATAACTCACCATAAGCTTAATTAACATAACCAAGTTTTATATGGTTATATATTTTTTAGCTGTGCTCTGTCAGAACGTCTGAGTTCTGTGCATTGCGAAAGAGACAAGACTCAGAGTATTTTGACTCAATCTTGGTCCAAGTTTTACACTGTTGCTTTGCTGTTTGAACTACATTTGATCTGAAGTTTTTTATTATAACGTTATTATTATATTTTTTTTTTACCAAGACTGATAATGGTCTGTGGAGGGGTCTATTTTGCTTGGGACCTCCAAAGTGTTTCCTTTGTTGATGCTGCTAAGTGGTTATGGTATCCTGTGTGGTTGGTTTTGGTTTTTAAGATGGTTGCTCACAAACCTTTTGCCTTTAATTTTGTCCAATGTGGTAAATTGTTGGCGAATCTCCTTTTAAGGTCTGTTTTATAGTATAAAAATACTATTATATACTGTAAAAATACTGTCATATGCATTTTTGGTCAAATCACCAAGCACTGGTGTACTCTATACACAAGGGTTGGACAATGAAACTGAAACACCTGTCATTTTAGTGTGGGAGGTTTCATGGCTAAATTGGAGCAGCCTGGTGTTCAATCTTCATTAATTGCACATTGCACCAGTAAGAGCAGAGTGTAAAGGTTCAATTAGCAGGGTAAGAGCACAGTTCTGCTCTAAATATTGCAATGCACACAACATTATGGGTGACATACCAGAGTTCAAAAGAGGACAAATTGTTGGTGCACATCTTGCTGGAGAATCTGTGACCAAGACAGCAAGTCTTTGTGATGTATCAAGAGCCACGGTATCCAGGGTAATGTCAGCATACCACCAAAAAGGACCAACCACATCCAACAGGATTAACTGTGGATGCTGTAAGAGGAAGCTGTCTGAAAGGGATGTTCGGGTACTGGTCAAATCACGGCAGAATTCAATGTGCACCTCAACTCTCCTGTTTCCACCAGAACTCTCCTTCACCACAATCAATTATTGTGCTCTAAAACCAGAAGTTTCAGTTTCATTGTCCAAACCAAGTAACAAAATACAAGATGACCAAAAGATAAAGGCAGTGATGGTGGAGTGAAGGCTTTAAGATAAACAGGGGGACTGAAGGCGATGCTCCTGTCCCTGACGCAGCGTGGGTTTCTGCCGCTTACCTCCCACCTCCCTCCACATGTTCAAACTGCAGTGCTCAGCTAATTAAAAACTCTCTTAATTATTCAACTGCAGCTAATTGATATTCCGCAAGACACTCTTCCTCCTAAACGATCCGTTTAATTTGACCATAGGGTCTGTAACTCTGATGCAGGAGTCATCTCTCTTCCAGAGCTCAGAGATTGTGTGGGAAGAGCTTGTGCTGCTTATAATTAAATGAAAGTTCCTATCTTTCACAAAGTTTAGGGAAGTGGTCCATCTGTGGCATTTCTAAAAAAAAAAAAAATAAAAAAGTTTTCTAAAACAGTTGGTGTGCTTAAACCTTTCATCATCAAAACAGTATTTATTTTGAGCATATTTCACTTTCAAAATAAGCGAAATAAACAGTTTTTTAAACAGTCTAATGAAGAAAATGTTGCAAGTATGGAGCATTGCCAAATGTAAATGAATGTTTCGTGTCTCAATTTTCTGTAATTATGCAATGGAACTACAAGAGTAGTGTAAAAACTAAGCACTTTATATAATGTGCTGTTACTCTACTTTGAAATACAGTGTGTTTTTCACTGTAAAGCAATGAACATCTATTTTCTGGTCTATTTTCTTTATACACAAGTCTCATCTCATTGGATTAAAAGACCCATTTTAAGCAACACCAGTAAGGAACAAAAGGGGTGTTACCATGTTTTCCTTCTAGTTCAGCAGATCTTGCTGCTGGAGTTAAGTTAAGTAAACAAAACTGTAACTCGTAAAACAAGCGCTGGATGTTATTCTACACAGCAGTGCTAGCCAGGGTTAGCAGCAGGCTATAGGCTGATAATACTCACCTCTGAACGTCAAAAGAGCTACCGTGGTTACCAGTCTTGATTTTGGAGCACTGTTGATTTTGGGGTAAATGAAAGGATTTTAGGTGAACCTTATAGTGTGAAAAATACAGTAAGCAGAATAACCTGTTTGTTCAACAAAAGCTTAGACATAAAATACATCTGGTTTGGAGAATGCAGCAAGTGTAGATGTTAAAGGAAACACATGGGCGCATCAAGTTTTCCCGGAAAAACTTAGAGCACTTTATGTTTCCCTTTGCTGACCACTTTTATGGAGATGCAGATTTCATTTTCCAGCAGGATTTGTCACACTGGGCATACTGCCAAAAATTTCAATCGATCTTATATAATATTCTAAGTATGGCTGTAAGCCACAATCATTAACTATAAAAGAAATAAACGCTTAAAATAGATCACCCTGTGTGTGTAATACATCAATAAAATATGAGTTTCACATTTTGAACTGAATTACTGAAATAAAGTAAACAAAGAAGACAGTGTGAACAGCCTAAATACATCAAATTTGATGAGAATTTCTTTTCCCTCTGTTGGAATATGGTCTTAAACTTTAGATCTTCTAAAAAATTGCAATTTAACAGCTAATATGTTTTTAGTCATAGTATCTGGGCCATAATAATCAACTATAAAAATAAATAAATGCTTCAAATAGATCAGTTTTTAGCAGAATCTTCAGGATTAATATGCGACTGTCATTTTAGTGTTGTAATGGACTTTTCTGCTCATCACCTCTAGTACAGATATTAAATCGAGTACATTTTTATAAGATCTTCTCTAACATCTTTTTTTGAAGTATATTATTGGACATATAATGGACTTGACGTATCCTGTCAAAGTGTGGCAGCTTTTTATGACGAATTTCCTCCATTGTTGTCATCTTTCATCCATCCATCCATCCGTCTATCCATCCACACCCTCCACCTCTCTTGTTGTATGCATTTGTAGTTGACTTTCTTTTGATTAATCCCCGTCCCTGTTCTTCATTAGGGGCACAATGGCGTGTGGTCGGCGGTGTGAATGGCGCTCTTTTGTTGGGGTTGTAATGTGATTAGATGATCTAGGTGGGGTTGAATGGGTTTAATCAGATGGAAGTAATCCTGACACCTCGTGTGACCGAGCGACGGCGGCGCTGCCATATGCCCCCTCTGATCCATTGTGGTAGCTGGCTGGAAAAAGAGCGCGAGGAGAAAATCCCCGGTCGCACATTGATGTCGGCGCCTCCCTGTTTTTAATTGTTGCATTGGTTCCGCTCTCGGCGTCGCACAGTGTTTATCTTTTGGACTGTGAGTGCAGCTGCTCCGTGAGTACGGGTGTGTGTTGTAGAGTCAAGATGAAGGTCAATCATAGCGGCAGCTTTTCTTTTCATACTCGCCTCACAGCTGAAGCCTTGCATTGACTGATTACTAAAACTGCTCCACTCCCACGCGGAGGCCTGTAATGGGCTCCCAGACCGGGGATGAGCGTTTGTGTTTTTCTGTGTGTGTGTGTGTTGTGTGTGTGTGTGTGATGGTTAAGAGCGGAGGTCAATCTTGATCTGTCAGAGGACTGGACTTGCTTGAAGGAGCCATCCAGGCTTTTTGCTGTGTTCTTTATTTACTCTCTCATTTTCTTTTATAACTTTTGACTGTAGATTTTATATTTTTTACTTACAGTTATTCAGAGGTGTCAAGTTAGAAAAGACTAAATACTTTGTTACCTTACTTAAGTAGAATTTTCTAGCACTTTGCTGGAGTAACCTTTATATTTTCATACAATTATCTGAACTATATATATATATATATATATATATAAAAATCACAGTTTTTATGCATCTTGGCATCATGTTCTCCTCCACCAGTCTTACACACTGCTTTTGGATAACTTTTTGCTGCTTTACTCCTGGTGCAAAAATTCAAGCAGTTCAGTTTGGTTTGATGATCAGCTTGTGATCATCCATCTTCAAAATAAGAGAGCACTTAATAATGATGAGTTTCTTTGATTTTTTACAAATTGAAAACCTCTGGAATATAATCAAGAGGAAGGTGGATGATCACAAGCCATCAAACCACCAAACTGAACTGCTTGAATTTCTGCACCAGGAGTAAAGCAGCATATAGTTATCCAAAAGCAGTGTGTAAGACTGGTGGAGGAGAACATGATGCCAAGATGCATAAAAAAACTGTGGTTAAAAACCAGGGTTATTCCACCAAACATTGATTTCTGAACTCTTTTTTGTTATTTCAGTCATTTCTCATTTTCTGTAAATAAATGCTCTAAATGAGAATATTTTTATTTGGAATTTGGGATAAATGTTGTCCGTAGTTTATAGAATGAAAGAACAATGTTCATTTTACTCAAACATAATGGCAAAATCAAAGTTGTCTCTTTTTTTCCCAGAGCTGTTTATATACATACATATATAGAAATAAAGACAACATACCAACTTTATTATATTACTTCATTAACTAATCTTCTCAAACTCTGGATTTGGATTCATGGATCAGATGATTTTCACCATCTAAAGATTTTTGTCTTTTTGCTGTAGTTCTGGATAGGAGTGTCTAATAATACAGTGGGCATTGAGAAGATACAGCGTTTAAGAACTCCAGCAGCACTGATGCTGCGTCTGATCCAGAATGACCCGCCACTCACATAATAATAATTGGTCTGTCCTGTGGGGGTCCTGTCAATGCGCTCATTGCTTAGTGGAACTAATGAAATGGGCAATGAGTGTAGAAACAAGGAGGTGGTGTTAATGTTTTGGTTCATCAATGTATGTGTCTTTATAAAAGTGAAGTCATGCTGCTCATTGTGCATGCATTGCTTCGTGTGTGTGTGTGTGTGTGTGTGTGTGTGTGACTCTCATCACTTGGCGCTGTGCGCATCTCTCTATGAGGCCGGTATCTCTACCCTGATGCCTATCACTCAGCTGGGATTGGATTTAGATTAGATTTTTCTTTTATTAGCACATTTTTCTTTCCTTTTTTCCTCCACCTCCATAAATGCGTGCGATTATGGAACAGCAAGGCTGCGGCATTCACTTGGCCTTGTCTAATAGACTGCTGCTTTTTCCTGCAGTGTGTGTGTGTGTGTGTGTGTGTGTGTGTGCGAGAGCAAACAGTGGATTCTCTCTGCGACCCTTTAGCGCTAAAGCCTGAAAATGTAATTTAAAGTATTTCTTTGTCAAGTTTGTCTTTTTTATATTTTCTCACTCACTCACTCACTCACTTTCTCTCTCTCTCTCTCTCTCTCTCTCTCTCTCTCTCTTTCTCTCCATTTCTCCATCACACTCATTCTCTGCCTCCCTTGCTGCAGGGGATGGAGCGTAAGGTAAGGCCCAGAACAACAAAAAGCCTTTTACACTCTTTCGTGACTTTCTTTCTCCTTTTTTCCTGTTCTCCCACCCATTACATTCACTCTCTCTCCTTTATATTTGTCCTGCATGTCACAAGCACACTGTTGTGGTGAGTTGGTGAATAATAGTAAAAGTAGTGTGTGTATAAACAGTGTTTTTAATAAACTAATAAAACCAGTTCACAAGTTTTCAGTGCCTTGTTTTAAATATCAGAGCGCTGATAGTGTGGCGTTACTTTGAGTTTGATAATCGTGTAAAAAAGTGAATTCTGTGTTCCCATCACTAGCATTGTAAGCCTGTTGGTAGCATCAAAAGCTAAAAGCTCTTTATTTTGTAATGCTGGGTGGTAACCATTCGTACTTTATTACACCTCATAAATATTAAGTAATAATAGGTATTAAAAGTCATAAATTTAACCCAGTAGTGTTATTCCAATCATACATTATTTCAGGCTTAATTCAAGTGAGTAATTTTTTTGCTATTAAATATTTAGGGCCCTATTTTAGTGATCAATTGCGCACCGGTGAATTACTCATCGCACAGCTTGACCTAGGCTGTATCTGTATCTTTGGGATAGTGAGGGCATGGAAAACGTGCAAAAGGCGTGTACCAATTCTCTTATTTAATCATGGATGTTTAATTTTGGGTGTAAGAGGAAATAACCCAATCAGCATTCCAGTTGTCATTCCCTTTAAGAGCCAGATGAGCTCTGACTTTGGCACGTTTGTATCTTAACAGCATTGCACTTTAACAGATACTGACCTGTGCGTTCACGCTGTAAAGATCCAGACACCAGCAGCTCATTTAAGGGAAAAGCAATGTTTTATTTTTGATGTATAAGCTGAAATTGTCTGCTGAAGTGTGTTTATTTATGTGTATGTAATGAGCGAGGATGTACATAGCTAAGATAGCATGGATAAGATTAGGGATTGGGCAGCTGACTGTTGTCAGGGTTTTAATCAGTCAGTGGCGCACCTGTATTTCTTGCTGTCAAAATAGAAACACTACAGATAGGTTTCTAAACTCTGATGCTAAGTGTTGACTGGGTGTAAGATAGCAACAAGAATTGTGACAGCTCATGTACTGTCGCGCGGAGCTTTTTAACTGTACTGCGGAGCTCAAATAGCAGGTAAACAGGTAAAGAGCTCCGCAGAACAGCAGGTGAGCTCCGCAAGGCAGTATGAGCTCCGCAGTACAGTTAAAAGGCTCCGTGTGACAGTTACAAAGCCCTGCGGTACAGTAGCTGAGCTCCGCAGGACAATTAAAAAAGCTCCGCGAGACAGAAGCTGCACCCGCAAAAAAATCTATTTTAAATCGTTTAAAGTTAGAAATGTGATTTGAGCTCGAATCGATTTTTTCCTGCACCCCTAGTAGTCATCTGAGCTCTTTCTTTCAGCACATACTGTTGCTGAACCTAAACCTGCAGACCAACTGCAACATCAACCAACCAACCCCACATCATTTACTTACTTAAATCCAGGTGAAGACCTTTTTTTTTTTTTGGCCAGGCAGTGTAATTGTTCAATCGTAAAGGAGAAGCTCATACACCTTTTTTTTTTTTTTTTTTTTTTTTTTAAGATCTTAGATTTTCTCCATGTTTGAGACACATTTTCCTGTGATTTAGTTGCTTTAAGGTGTAAGCCTGCACCGGGCGCAGCTTTCAGGAATAAAAGTCATGCGCTGAAGGTCAGGAGAGGGAGACGGAGAGAAAGAAGGGAGAGATAGGAGGGGGCAATAGGAGAGAGAGGAGAGATAGCAGAGAGCCGTAAATAAGGCCTGGGAAGATTTGCCATTGTCCCCCTGCTGATGTTATCCTTCTTCCTTCAGCCTTTTCAATGGTGTGTGTACACAAGGCATGAGCGCCCGTGCACGCACACACTCTCGCAAAGTTCTGATGACACACTGATAGAGGCCTGTCATGAACTGATGCCCTTGGAGGAGACCGAGGGCATCTTTATCCATATGTATTTCATTATGACAGCAGAGCATCCTGCAGTTTGTTGCTGCTGCTCTTTTATGTCAGCCTTTTCTCCTCTTTAGCTTTGCTTTATAAAGAAACAACAGCTCTGAAACATTTTTTTCCATTGTTTTTTCCATTGTTCTGCTCATTTCTTGCTTAATCTTTCTCTCTTTTCTTTGCAGGCTAAGCAGCTGGAGGCGAGAGACCAGGAGCTGAGGAAGCAGGATGCCTTCTACAGAGAGCAAGTAGCCAAGCTGGAGCAGAGGGTACGACCCACAGCACAAACACTCACAGTATCCTGGTCATGCAGCTTACCATCAGCTGCCAGAGCCCTGAGAGAGCACAATTAGCCTTGCTTTTTTTTTTGGATAGTGGACGATCTTTCCCCTCATCACTCAGCACAAGGCTGTGTGCGTCTGTGAGCTGATGTATCAGAACCGAGTCGCTGCGCTTTTCTTTGAGCGTTAGTGCTGTGATGCTACTCGGCAATGTTACAGCATCAGCATCATTTAAAAAAAAGAGGCGGAGTCTGACTTCACATGTTTTGGAGGAGGCATGTGCTAGCCTTTACCCTCCTTATGTTGTGGTATCACCAGTGTTATAGTGAATATATAGCTAAATTAAAAAATGCAGCTGAATGGGTGGGACAATTGACCTAGATAAATGAGGAAAAAAAATATTCATGCCTTCCAGACTACAGAATAACTAAATATAAAATATATAACTTGCTAAGTAATGCATAAAATGAACATTTCCATTCAGTTCAATGGCGTAGTTGAATGATATAGTAATACAATGCAATACATTGCTGAACATTTGCTTAAATAATAAAATAGTAATAGTAATAAAGATTAATAATAATAATAATAATAATAATAATTATTGTTTCCAATTATGTAAAAATTGTGACTTTAAAAAATGCATTCCTGCAACTTTATTTAAATGATAATATAATAATAAAAAATAATAACAAATAATGCTTATTCCCAATTGTGAATCTTTTGCCTTAAGAAATATATATTTTTACTTTTACTTAAATAATAATAAAAATAATAATAATAATAATAATAATAGAATAGTAAATAGTAATTGATAATATCAATTATTTCCAGTCATGTGAAATGTGTGCCTTTAAAAATACCTTTCTGTACCTTTACATAATAATAATAATAATAATAATAATAATAATAATAATAGATTAGTAATTAGTAATAATTAAAAGTAATTATTCCAAATTGTGTGCCTGTAAACATACATTTCTGTACTTTTACTTTAATAATAATAATAATAATAATAGTAATAATAATAAAAAAAATACAATAGTAATTAGTAATAAATAAAAGTAATTAGCCCCAATTGTGTGCCTGTAAAATACCTTTCTGTACTTTTACTTAAATAATAATAATAATATTAATAAAAATAATAATAGTAAATAGTAGTAAATAATAATAATTGTTCCCATTCATGTGCAATTTGTGCCTCTAAAAATATATTTTTTGAAAATACAGGTGGTTATTTTTGTATCCTCTCTTTAATCAATGCTTGCTACTGGTAAATGTTACCTTTGATACTATTGGATTGTGGTGTAAAATGCTGCACGCTGCACACACACACACACACACACACACACACACACATACACACATACACATACATACACACATGCAGCATCGTCTCATGCTGCATGTCTGTCTCTTCCACATAAACACTCTGTAGAGTGTGTAGCAGCTGCTCCACACTCTATAGATAATCCATTATAAAGGCTGAATGGTGTAAGTGGTAGTAAAAGCGTTGGGGAGACACTCTGCCTTTTAGTGTAATGGTAGGACTTAAGTGCCCTTAAGTGTTTATTGAAGGATCTTGTTGGGTGGGGGGTCAAACTCTGCTTTGTAACTTTAGTTTAGGGTCGGAAAGATCCTGTGTGCGTGTGTGCGCGTGTGAGCGTGCGTGTGTGAGCGTGTGCGTGTGTGTGTGTGTGTGTGTGTGTTTGTGTTTGTGTGTGGTTTGTGTGTGTGGTTTGTACTTGCTAAAAAAGTAGGTTAAAGTATACTATGCATTATTATGCTATAGCGCACTATAGTGTTCTTGTAGCCACTTTATTATTAATCAGTATATTTAAAGAGTGCTAAAATAGAACAACTTTTTTCTTGTACTTATTATACTTTAATTACAGTATAAAATAGTACAAAAGTGTTCTTAGAACTATTTTAAATATGCTAAAGTAACATTTAAACATATTTAAACTACTTCATGTATGTAATCCCATATTTTAAATATGCTTACAGTAAAATTATAATACATTTATTAATGAGTATTACAACTGTATTACTTTTGATAATACACCAGGTATATTAGAGTAAATGTACTAAGAATTGATGTTAAATATATATGTGATCAATATTTACATTAGAGTACAAATATACATGCTTCTTGTTCCTGTCCTTTGTGAGTAGCACACTTCTAGTATATACTTCGTTGGGTATAAAAATATATTTTATTATACTGTACGACAATTCTTAGCATGTTACACATTTACTTTAAATGTTATAAATTTGTAGTATTTATTTAATTTACTTTAGTATATTTACAGCATACTTAGACATTTCTCAATATGTTTATAGAACAATTAAGTATATATTTTTTTCACCAGGGAATGAAATACCTAAATATATTTTGAAAACATTTTACCAATGTATTATGTTTTCAACACACGTAAAATGCTAAAAATGTACAAAAGTATATTTGAAAATATGTATTTTAGAAGTATATTGAATTACATTTAACTAAACGTGTACTGAAAAAAATACATTATATTGTACTTTTTAAAAAACGAATTGATCAAAGTTTACTTTCGAACATTGAATATGTTTAAAGTACAATTAAGTATATATTTTTTTTCACCAGGGAATGTAATACCTAAATATATTTTAAAAACATTTTACCAGTGTAGTAATTTAATTTACTTTCTAAGAAGTTACATGATAGATAGTACTTTAAATGAACTACTATATTTTATGTAAGTAGATAAATATGTTAATATATTTTTAGCATACTTAGACATTTCTCAATATGTTTTAAGTATAATTAAGTATATATTTTCTTTACCAGGGTGGGCTAAACAAACTTGTAAAAGGCAACACACACACACACATACACATACACACACACTGACGACCTTTCTGTACAGTATCCAGGATGAGACGGACTGTCCTTTGGTACAGTAGGCAGGGTGAGGCCTGCAGGCAGGCATGTATTCATTCTGTCCTTAAACTGACGCCCTCCTGCTGCTGGAGCTCAGATCCCCGTCCTCTGGTTCCTCTCTCCCTGCTGGGCCACATGGGGAGAGGGGCTCACAGCCCTCACCTCCAACCATTCGTCCTCCAAGTGACACACACACGCTGCGCTACATGACTGCCTGCTCTGCTCCCGGGAGAGCGTGTGTGTTGGTCTCATTCGACCTATTTTAAATGGGGTCTGATGCCGGGTGTGTGTAGCCTGCTGCTGGATGTGCTGAAGCAGCATTTCTCTTTCTCTGAAAGCAGGGTTCTTTGTCTCATTCCTGAGCACATCTCTTTAAGGTCAGCCTTTGTTTAAAATATCCTTTCAGGGTTCGTACGGTCATGAAAAACCTGGAAAAGTCATGGAATTAGAAAATAGCAATTTACAGACCTGGAGAAGGTTTGGAAAATGAAACATATCCAGAAATATCCAGAATTTCCTCTACAGATATTTGCGTTTCTGCTTATCGATGGAGAAAAAATATATATATATATATATGAGCTAACAAATACATCAGCTCAGAGTTAATTCAGTAATTCAGTGACCCTACACAATGGAGCTCTCAGGAACTGACACACATTTTGTTATAAAAATTGTGTCTTTATTTGATCACATCTTATCATTTTAAGACTACTATAATACATTTTGATTTGTAGTTTTAGTTGATTTGTGGTTTTATTGTTAAAAATCCTAAGGTCATGAAAATTTGTCTTAAAGGCACAGAAAAGTCATGAGAAAACAAAAATAATGAAAATGTATTGGTTAAACCCTGTTCTTTACTCTGCAGCAGCATTAACCCATAAGTAGGGCTGGGACAAGGTTATTATTATTGTTAACGAACTCGAATGAATTAATGAAAACTTTGAAAAAAGGAAAAAGCATTTTCGTTAACTGAATCTAATAGAAACGGTAATTAAAAGAAAAAAAAAACTGACTAACAGGAAATGCATTGAGAGTTTATAATAGTAACTAAAACAAACTGAAATTACAGATAGAATACCCTTCGTTTTCAAGTTTGTACATTTATTTATAAGCTCTATTTCCATTCGAGCAGTTTCGTGACGTCCACTTGAGAAGCAGCATAAGAGCGCTAATAGTGTGAGTACCTTTACCTGCCTGACTCTGTGAGTAGCTCGTACACTAGATAAATCTCTCTCTCTCTCTCTTTTTCTTACTCAAACACACATTCTCTCACATTCTCAAAACTAAAACTAATACTAGAATTAAGAAACACTAACTACTAGAGCTAAGCACTAGTAAAAGAATATGTAAAAACAAATTAAAACTAACTGAATTGGAAGAGAAAAAGTGAAAACGTCCCACCTTTAAAAAAAAAAAAAAGAACCAAACAATTTGGTTATGTTGTGAGAGGAGCACTAGATGGTAATGGACTCCTCAATGTGGAGATCTGCGCAAGTGCAGTAGCCAGAGCAAGCTGATTTTTTTATTTATTTATTTTTTCTTTTTATTTCATTCATTTTTTGTGCATTATTGAACCAATTGCTACAAATTATGAACCTTTGAAACAAAAATGATCATTTTTTCCTATTTATATATTAAAGTCTGTTCTTGTTTGCCAATAAGGACTGTAATATTACACTGGTCATAACACTATACAGCACTGATCCTTCAGGACTGGATTTGATGATGATTCTGCAGGAAGTAGCTTATCTAGAACCCAGTTCAAGCTACTGGCTAAATCTAGTTTTGGTACAGATGCCTCAGATAGCATTACATCTAAAAAAAAACATTTTTCATTAAGGAGAAAAAAACCTGTCCATAAATATATTTTAAAAAAATTGCATTTCATTTTCTGAGTGCTATTTCGTTTTAACATATAGTCTTCCAGTCTAGTTTTCCAGATGCTAATGAAGGAGGAGGGATGTATGCTATGCATTAACACAAAGCTTATATGGTTAATTATTAATGAATACTTGAATTATTCAGAAGTCATTTTAGCAAAGGTTAGCTATATAGCAAGGGCACTTTTCTAGACACCATCAGTAGGGATGGGTAATATATTAAGATATTGAAATCATATGTTAGTAATAGCTGTTTTGATCGCCATATGACACATGTTTAGATTTAACAAATATATAAAAGTCTATAAGATGTCTGGAAAAAGACACCGAGAACTGTTTCCTACACCTTCAAAAGACTCTGTAAACTGCTACAAGAAGACGTCTGGCTGAGCCACATGGAAACAGCCTATAGAGATATATACGATTGCAATGTCCAAGATGCCCATCTCTACTGTACTAGTGGTAGTGGTTGTAAATTTCCAAGCTATTGTTAGCAGCTTTGGTTATCTGCACACACTTTGCATGCTGTTGTGTTCTATACCTGGCAACCTGGGCTGTAGAAATGGGACTGCGGAGAATGGCAGTGCCCAGATTTGGAGGCCACAACCAACACAGATTACCGTGACGTTAAACACAGTTCTAATAAGAAAATACTGGCTGAAGCTTTGCTGAAAAGTGCTGCCAGTTTCAAAAAACATAACATTGGAAACTGGTGAAAACTGGTAAAGGAAGAGTCACATCTGGCTGACCCACATGGAAACAGCAGCTTTAGCCTTTAGCTCAGATTAACATGATTAAGGACTGAGTCTTAGTTTCAACAGTGAAGAGAAGAATTCGAGTTAGTCTGACAGTTGAAGAAGAACTGCAGTAATAAAGTCATTGATAAGATGAGAAAATATAAAATCTGCTTTTCTGGGCCATACATATATAAAAAAAAATTATATAAATCTATGACTTTAAAGTGTACATTTAATGCATTTAGCAGACACTCCTATTGATTGAGCATAATTGAGCAGATATTCTAAGACATCCGTAGATGCATATCAAAATATACTTTATTAAATAAAGTATAAGACGAAGGGATGGTCAGACAAAGCAAGGTCAACACCAGTAAACAGCAGCAACATAGAGATAACATACCAGGGTTATGATAAGCAGTCCAAAGGTCAAAACACAGCAAGTAAATATCAGAGCGCATTAAAAATAAAGGTTGTTAATACAAAGCAAGGTTAAAATGATAAATGAGTAACACAGGCAATGGAAAAACGCGTTGTAAGAGGATAAACCATGTGGCTAGTACTCAGGTGATCTACTTCAGGAGCTGAGTGTGGGAGAGATTGGAGCGCTTTCAGGTTTCAGAGTGATTTATAATGTGCTTCGCTCTGTTCACTCAGGAAATATCCCTAGGCAAGGGATTCAGAAGTTAAGTTGGGGTTGGAGAGCTTAACCCAGCACTAACCTGTTTCAGTGTGAACTTCACTAATCTAGGCTCTCAATAGAAAATGCTGCAGCCAGCATTCTACACAATGAAGGTGTTCTCGTTTTCTTCCTTCTTTTCTTCTTTCTCTATCCGCCTCTCCAACCCTTTCTCTTTGTGTCTCGCTCTCTCTTTCTTTTCTGTCTCTATCTGTCTCTTTTTTTTTCCTCTCAGCTTACAAGGACAGCATAAGCCCATCCCTCCCTCCACTGACAGAAGCGTTATTGATCTCCTCCTGCCTCATCAATCACCTATAGATCCTTGTTCAATACTCGCAGCACTGTGTCAACAGCTCAGCCCCTCGTGCTCAAATAGAGACAGAGGGAGCTCGGTCAGCTGGACACCAGTGCATTTTAGCCCCCATAGATTTATGGATCTGGATTTATAAGATAAATGTGCTGGATATATCAGGCCTCCTTCTTCACAATGCATTAAACAAATGGCAGGGCAAGCTCAAGTTTGGTGATGAGTGACTATACCACCAGGTTCACACTACACGATTTTAGCCCAGTTTTTCAGTCGCTAACATTTTTTCGTTGATTGCCCTTCCAAAAAATCATCTTGGAGAGAAATCGGGGATAATACTGAACTACACTCGCCGAGCCGTCACTGACTGATCTCCAAACAATCGCAGACTCCTGGCAAATATTCAACATGTTTAACATCGGACTCAGTCGGCGACTGGGAGTCAGAAGCAGTAGCTACTCTACCTACAGCCAATGGGATCACAGAAACAGAGAACCAGGGGTCCAATACACAGGGTTCATATGGTCATAAAAAACCTGGAAAAAGTAATGGAATTTGAAAATGGCAATTTCCAAGCCTGGATTCAGGAAAAGTTTAGAAAAATTCATGGAAATTTGGTCTACAAATCTTTGTGTTTTTGCTTATCAGTGAAGAAAATCTATTTTGAGCTAACAAAAAAGTCAGTTCGGAGATAATTCACTAATTTAAGCATAAACAATGGAGCTCTCAGGATCTGGCACACTTTTTATTTTTAAAGATTGTGTGTCAACATTTTATCTGATTCATTTTAGACCCACTATAATCAATTTTGTAGTTTTAATTTTAGATTTTTGGCACATCTTCAAAAATGTTTTAAAAATCGTGTGGGCATGAAGGCGTGATAAAGTAAAAAAATCATGGATATTTTAATCATATATTGATTAAAACGTGTATAAACCCTAAAAACACATCATAGCTGTTTATGGAGCGTCTGACCACTTTCTGTCTCCCGTGTTAGACTCTAGAGAGAGCCTATGAGTGAGTGCAAATTATAAATAGAGGGTGAATGGAGCTAAAATCTAAAACTTAAAACAAAAAATAATAATGAGCTACTTATTCTGAGTATTTCTTTAATTTTAGAAAATAGAATAATGTATTTTACTGCCTGTATATTTCAGTTTATCTACAGAAAACAGGTTTTACACTGCATGTAAAGAAACTAGCATTACTGCTACTGTGAGCTGATCCTGGACATAGAGGTAGAGCATGGTTAAAAAGACTTATAACTGGAGTTTAAAAATATAAACAATTACGTCTCCTGTACTGAAACGTTTTTTATAGTTCTGTGTATAAGACATAAGTACATATTTCAGTATAAAACGTAAAACATATGATCAGACATCTATACACTCTGATTTTGCTCAGTTTCTTCATATGAACCCATTCATTTTAGACTCACTTTAAGTGCGTATTCTCCTCTGTAGAGATTCTCTGGCATGGCATCGATAGTTCTCATGTGTTTAGTTCTTCTGTGTTCTCGTGATAAAAGTGTTTTTTGGTGAGCAGCCAGTTAAATCACTGATTTCCCACAGTAAAAAAAAGGGTAATAAAAAGGGTGGAACCGTGTCGCTGATCAGTCGCGTAGTGTTAAAAACACAACGACTGACGACGCAAAAAGTCGTGTAGTGTAAGCCTTTTCTTCCTCTTTTCCTAGAGGTAGAAATGAATGTGTTGGAAAACGCATTGAACAGTTCATTGGAAAACTCAACACTCTCACACAATAAGGGCTTAGAGGGGGTTCTTAAGTTTCTCTCGGCAGGAGACGAGGAATTAGATAAGTGACTACGGAGAGAAACGTATGAGATATTGGACAAAAGAGCCTTATCTTGTTTCTGTAGAGGAACTGTGTAGCTGGCGGTAGAACTACCTTGTTCTTTTTATTTATTTAACTCTTCTTTTATTTATTTTTTTTATCTGCATCAGATTTAAGTAAGTCGGCAGCGCTCTTCTGCATCGCCCTGGAATCAGCAGGAGCTGTGGTTATTATTTCGTCTTCTCTCTTTTTTTCGTCTTGTTTGCCACTCTCTCTTCTCCTTCTTTTTCTTCTTCAGCCTCTCTCTCTTTCTTTAAGCTTTCTCACCTCTTTCTCCTTTACATTACATTACATTACATTTCATTTGGCAGACGCTTTTGTCCAAAGCGACTTACAATATTGAAGTGCAAAAGTAATAGGAATTAAGATAACCCATTTTTAGATAGGGCTTAAAGGAGGTCGAAGGGAAATAAAGGGATAGAGAAGTGAAGGAGGGGAAGAAGGAAATGGGGTTAGAAGTAGTTAGTGTGTTAGAGGTGTTAGGAGAGTAAGTGCTCTTTGAAGAGCTCAGTCTTCAGGAGTTTATTAAAGATAGTGAGAGATTCTCCTGATCTGGTTGTAGAAGGTAGTTAGTTAGAGGTGTTAGGAGAGTAAGTGTTCTTTGAAGAGCTCTGTCTTCAGGAGTTTATTAAAGATAGTGAGAGATTCTCCTGATCTGGTTGTAGAAGGTAGTTAGTTAGAGGTGTTAGGAGAGTAAGTGTTCTTTGAAGAGCTCAGTCTTCAGGAGTTTATTAAAGATAGTGAGAGATTCTCCTGATCTGGTTGTAGAAGGTAGTTAGTTAGAGGTGTTAGGAGAGTAAGTGTTCTTTGAAGAGCTCTGTCTTCAGGAGTTTATTAAAGATAGTGAGAGATTCTCCTGATCTGGTAGTGGAAGGTAGTTTGTTCCACCATTGGGGAACTCTGTATGAGAACAGTCTGCATTGCTTTGTGTGAGTGTTTGGCAAAGCGAGGCGACGTTCACTGGAGGAGCGCAGCGGCCGGGAGGTAGCGTAAGCCTTCAGGAGTAAATGCAGGTAGGAAGGAGCCTGTTCTGTCATCACCTTGTAGGCGATTGTAAGAGTTTTGAATTTGATGCGAGCATCAACTGGTAGCCAGTGGAGCTCAATGAGCAGCGGGGTGACATGTGCCCGTTTTGGTTGGTTGAAGACCAGACGTGCTGCTGCATTCTGGATCATTTGGAGTGGTTTTACTACGCAGGCCGGGAGGCCAGTTAGCAGGGCATTGCAGTAGTCAAGGCGTGAGATGACGACTGCTTGTACCAGGAGTTGGGTGGCCTGTTGCGTCAGAAACTGTCTAATTTTCCTAATGTTATAAAGCGCGAAGCGGCAGGATCGAGCAACTGAGGCCACATGGTGCCTCGGTTCTCCTACATTGTTCCATTAGCTCTGGGCTTTTGCTTCATAAAGTGGTGGAGAGAAATAAAAAAAAACAGGGAGAACTAGAGAATGGAAGGAAGAGTATGGAAGGAGAAAGGGAGCAGGGGGAGAGGACGAGAGAGCGAGAGAGGAGAAAATAAAAGGCTGATATATATTACATGTCTCTTTCAATTCAGTCTGCTCGTTTATCAGAAGGCTCTGTCTGACAGGCCATCACAGATCCGAGACAGCAACCTGGCACCCCAAGCCTCTGAATTGGCCCTGCTGCCCAAATTGCCTCTGAAACAATATCTATATATATTTATATATCAGATTTCCACGCGATACCTGCTGTAAAACTCACCAAAATCAAAATCAAATCTCATATTTAGTTGCATGTCCTCCTCAACCAAACTGAAGCTCAGTGATTACCAGTTCAGCAAAAAGCAGCCAGCTTATCCGTGTTTGAATGCTGTTATGCTGTTCTATACTTGACAACCCTGAGTGTGGAAATGGGACAGGGGGAATGGTGGTGCATGGGCTGATTTGGAGGCAACAGGTTTTGACATACAATTTTTTTTTTTTTTTTTTTTTTTGTGACGTCTCACACAGTTCAAATAAGAAAATACTGGCTGAAGCTGCTGACTAGAGCTGCCAGTGCTTAAACTCACCATGCTTCTATAATATCTATAATATACTGCTGAAAATATAATCCTAAATGGTCTTTTAATTTTTTAATTATCTCGTTCCCATGCCTTATTAAGTCATGGCCATGCATTGACTTATTATTTGTTTTTATATTAGATGTCACATAAGGGGGTTCATACACATCCACTCCTTCTCCTCTTTGTGTATAATTTGTTATTATTCGTTTTCTGTGCCAATCCCCAACTCCCAGCTCCACTCCATCCTTCTCTTTTTCACAATTGCTTCTCTCCTGCCCTGCGTGAGAGTATTGATGAGAATGGGTTGTGTCCTGTAGTAAAAGAAGAAGCGAAAGAAGAGGCGAAAGCGTAGATGCCCACTCTTTTCATGCCAGGAGGAACTGGCAATGAGGAGCTCATTAATTCTGCCTCAGACCGATCAATGCCCTTTGAATACCTTTTCACCGCGTCAGTCTGGCTGATGGTCATACAAAAAGGCTTCTAGTCCCGTTGCCTGCTGAACTATCAAGTACCCTCACTCAGCTCTTCAAAAGCCCCTCCAGCAGCTGTCCAAGAGCCCGCAGCACCTGCAAGCCTCCAGCAGCTGTGCCGCGGACATAAATTGGACGAAGGAGCGCAACAATGGCAACCCGCGCTCTCGAAGCCACAAAGACCGTGGCTGCTCTGCAGACGGAGTGGTCCGTATCCTGGCAACAATGGACGACAAAGTTGCAGTAACTTAATTTGGAATCCTGACTCTTGGAAACCGAATCTCGAAGTTGGACCGCGATGCACGTACAGCTGTGTGTCTTTGTTGCCTTCAAATAAGAGACATTATGACGGATGTTTGAATTAATTTCACTATTAATTTCCAGTAAAATGAGGCGATGAGGGAATGTTGTGTGTGTGTAGGAATGGCCTAGTGACTTGAACCAAAGCCCTTAAACCAGGGGTGTCCAAACTACGGCTCGTGGGCCATTTGCGGCCCGTTTCCTTTTTTGGAGCGGCCCGCAAGGTATTTTAGAAATAGAATGAAAGTTGGCCCGCTGTTTAGCAGGTTTTTATAATGTGAGATTCAAAGTTTGAACGCTAGGTGTCAGAAATGGGCCAAAGAGTTGGAGAGGGTGGGTATTTCTAGCGCAGAAAAACGGGGCAAAAGAGTCTAAAAGCGGAGAGTGTGTGCATTTTTAGCGCAGAAAATCGTGCCAAAGAGTCTAAAAGCTGAGAGGGTGCACATTTCTAGCGCAGAAAAACGGGCCAAAGAGTCTAGAAGCGGAGAGGGTGCGCATTTCTAGCGCAGAAAAATGGGCCAAAGAGTCTAAAAGTAGCCGTAATTGAGGAGTTTTATATTAAGAGACAATTTGAAAAATCTTAGTTTACACAACACTGTCAAAGATAAAGGTAGTCAAGTAAAATGCTGTGTAAATGAAATAATCAGGAAAAAAGTATTATTTAAAGTGGTATATTTCATTATTTGTTTTATTACAGAGTCTGTGGCCCGTTTCTTCAAATATATTTCTCCTTCTGGCCCCCAACAAAAAAAGTTTGGACACCCCTGCCTTAAACCCTAAGCTTCTTACTGTATTTTTCACATTATAAGGCGCATTTAAAATCCTTAAAATTTCCCAAAAATGGTCAGTGCACCACTGTTTGTGTGCAGTCGTGTTCTATACCTGGCAACCCAGGCTGAAGAAATGGGACTGTGCGAATGAGCAGGCTGTGGGCAGATTCGGAGGCCACAACCAACACAGATTACTGTGACGTAAAACACAGTTCAAATAAGAAAATACTGGCTGAAGCTCTGCTGACAAGAGCTGCCAGTTACATATATCTGTCTGGACTGGCTGTAGAAACTACTGACTGGGATTCCCTTAATCTTGTTTCAAATCATTTGAGTGTTATATTATCATGTGACCACTGGATGGTACAGGAAGCGTCTCTATATGAGCCCAAAGTGTCTCCAAATTAAGTATCATTGGATCCTTTGTGGTGTTTTTTTTGGTGAGAACTGACTCAATTGAAGCTTATTAAGAATAATTTCGTGTTTAGATCCTGCTTTCCTAATGCTTTCCTGAATAGAAAATGATCATTTGGATAAAAATTTAATCTTGGTGAAGCTTGTTGAAATCCTAAACTTCTGATTGGTAGTGTATGCACATCCTGTTCTCATCTCAAGAACCCTGATGATATTTTACAGGTCATGTTGTCTTGAAAATGTAGTACAACAGAGGGTTTTGTACATTTTGTTCAATTTTTTTTTTGCGGATGTGGTTTTCTTACAGATTGGCATTGAGTGAAACGCTCAGGAATGTTTCATTTCAGATCAGCGATCGCCCATTATCTGTCCCCCTCTGTAGAGTGGCACACGTTGCAGAAATAGGAGTTTGGGCTGTAAGACTTAATTATCAGAGTTTTCTCAAGACTGGAGAAATTGCTCTGAGTCTTATTCGGGCGTGTGCTCCTCTGTAATTCATGCACACACACGGACACAGTCGATTCATGCAAATATGTAATGTATGCTGGGATATTAATTCACAGTCTAATGCACACAGAATATTGCAGTGTTGGAGTTTTGCGACGGTGCATTTTTCAATACTTAAACACTGTTTTCCCACCCATAGCAGTAGGTCATTTAATCTTGCAGTGTGTCTACAAAACAAACACACACTGGTAATGTAAACAGCAGTAGAAACTCGGTGGCATGCTTATATGATGGGTAGCAAATTTGCACGTCTTCGTTGGAGTCCGGTTTCCTCCCACAGTCCAGAAAAACAGGGAGATCAGAGATCAGATAACATTGGATACTCTAAAATTGCCATGAGTGTGTATGTGTATGTATGAATGATTGAGTGGACTTTTTCATTTACATTATGTCAGTAATTCAGTTTAAAATGTGAAACTCATATATTATATAGATATATTACACAGTGGTCTATTATTGTTGATTATTATGAAGCTAACATCCAATGAAAACCAAAAAATCAGTATCTCAGAAAATTAGAATATTATAAAAGACCAATTGATACTTTTGTCAGTTTGGGCAGTGTGCCAAATCCTGCTGCTAATGAAATCTGCATCTCCATTAAAGTTTTCAGCAGAGGGAAGCATGAAGTGCTGTAAGATTTTGTGGGAAATCAAAACTGCACTGACTTTAGACTTGATAATAAAACACAGTGGATCAACACCAGCAGATGATGGACCTGTCTCTCCAAACCATCACTGATTGTGGAAAGTTTATTTGCACCTCGTATCCAGAGTTTTAGGGAGTTTCATCTCTCGTGCTGAATGAATGATTCTGAGTGAATAGTTGCTGTTTGCTGTTGTTTTTTTTATTCTATTCGGATAAAAGCACTCATACAGTGAGGAACAGCAGCAGGAGCTCCTCAGATAAAGTGCTGTTCTCATTTTTCTACTGTTGAGCTACTGTTACTCCAAAGTTTTGGCTTGTAATGCTAACTGGCTGTAGCTGTATCTGCTTCTTTGGTGGTGCTGTTCTACACAGCACTCCACTGTGCCTCTAGTGGTATGGCTGAACTGGTATACTGCCCAGCATTATAACATACTATTTTAGTTTTAAAAGTGCTCTAGCATGCATGTATTCGTGATTTTTCTTAATTTAAATGTGACTGTAGTTAAACATACTCAGATATAGTTGTAAATGTTTATTACCTTCCATGCTGCTGTTTTTGTTGCTGTTACTCTTTGTTACTCTCAGAATCTCTGTACTTAAGCATAGCATAGCTTAGTTTAGCTTACCATTGTGAGGATTATGTTGCTGGATTGCAAAGGGCTGGTTTCTGGTTTGGGGCTTCCTTATTTTTGGTTCTTCTCAGCTTATGCGACACTAGACCCTTATCTCGAACGTGGCAGACATCGTTTTCGCTGCCCCACGCGGTCATCACATGGCTGTCTAAAGTAGATCCAACCACCCGTTCTTGAAGGATCCTGTTCAAACATCTGGCAGTTTCTTTGGATCTCCAAGCATCTGTCAAACGCTGCTGATAAAGCTGATGCTCTAATGGAGAATAGGTTCAGCTGGAGCTGCAGAAGAAGGAAGCCTTCCCACAGTTCCTCCTGTTTAGCCTCCTCCCCCGGTCTGACGGCCTGATTGAGGGATTGTCTCCGCAGGTCACCGCTCTCCTCTCTTGGCGCCGTTTGCGGTCGCCAGCTTTGATTTGTGAAAACACAGTCTTACTCGTTCCGTGGCGTGCTGCAGAGCCAATATGGCCGCCGTGCCGTCGTGCCATAATGGCTGTCACAGCGGGGCTCCCCCCCGTTTCCTCTCTGGTCTTCGGGAGATAACGCATCCCCAGCGATAACTCGGCGAACTGCCGCTCTGCTCGCTTATTACAAAGAAGGAGAGATTTATTTTGTGAAAGCACAAGGTAGTTCCTTCAGCAGCTGTAATCAGTTTCTCTCTGTAGCGGGATTAGTTGTTGGGGTAATTATTTTATTAGTCTATGACACCCCCATTGTGCGAGAGATTAAGTATTTAGTAATTATTTATTTTCATCTACCTGTAAACAAGGAATAAAGGGAGTCTCCAGGCAACCTGTGTTTGAAAAGAAGACTGGAGTTTATCATGGTTGTTTTCTGACACTAAAAGATCTAATCTTCTGATTAGGGCTGGGCAATATGGGAAAAAAGTATATAGATAAAAAAAAGGTATTATATTCCATATGAGTCAATATCAACAGGGGTTGGACAATGAAACTGAAACACCTGGTTTTAGAGCACAATAATTGATTGTGGTGATGGACAGTTCTGGTGGAAACAGGAGAGTTGAGGTGCACATTGAATTCTGCGTGATTTGATCAGCCGTGGTTTTATGTTTTTTGGATACAATCCGGGTTAGCACCCGAACATCCCTTTCAGACAGCTTCCTCTTACAGCGTCCACAGTTAATCCTGTTGGATGTGGTTGGTCCTTCTTGGTGGTATGCTGACATTACCCTGGATACCGTGGCTCTTGATGCATCACAAAGACTTGCTGTCTTGGTCACAGATGCTCCAGCAAGACGTGCACCAACAATTTGTCCTCTTTCGAACTCTGGTACGTCACCCATAATGTTGTGTGCATTGCAATATTTTGAGTAAAACTGTATTTGTACAGTTATATTACTGTATGTTCTAATGTTCTTTTGTTAACATCTGACCAAATAAAATTTAAACTATTTTTTTTGATAACTTCCCTATTCTCATACTTGTAAGTAAAAAGAAACCTTTAAGTGTGACAAAGTAATTTGGTTTATATCGTGATGCATCAATATCGACTGGTATGGAAAACAATATCTTTTTTATCTATATTTTTTCTATTTCGCACAGCCCTAATCAGATTAGATTAGATCTTTTACTATCAGAAAACAAACATGATTATCTCAAGTCTTCTTTCAGTCACTTCTTTTTTTTCTCTTTATTTCTTGTTTAAGTGTTATCGTGCATCCTGCGATGTGACTATTGCTCATGCAGCACACATCGTGATGACGATGCTTAAACGATATATGGAGCAGCGCTAGGGTAGAGGCAGGTGGAGGTTTTGGCGTTTGGAGGGCTGAGAGAGGGCTGAGTGTGTGGGAGGCTCTTAGGGGACTGATGGAGGGCCTCTACATCAGTGTGTGTTGAATGTCGAAATCAAAATCAGTGTGTCCGAATTGCTCGTTAATCAAGAACAAAAGTAGGAGACCGAAATTGCTCAGTCTACTCCAGCCCCACTTGTGGGTTTGGTGTGTTTGCTGTGTTTTGTGTGTTTAAGCAGGAATAAAAGAGAGGTTTTGGGCGATTTGTTTGAGAGTGGGCTTTGTGTGTGTGTGTGTGTGTGTGTGTGTGTGTGTGTGTTTATAGGGTCAAAGTCACTGCCCTAGTAATCAATGTCTGAGCTGTTTTGCTCTTCGCCGGTGGAGAATCAGAAGCTTTCCTACTGATTAGAACCAGCGCTGATATTCAGCCGAGACCTTTTTCCAGGGCGCTCTGTATTCCACTGCCTCCCTTTCACTTCTGCCATGCCTGTTAGAATCAAACACATTGCTAACAGTCTCTTAAGCACCCAGGTTAACTGTGAAATCTGAGTTTCACTGTCTCCGCATACTAATAGCGCCTTGGCCATTGGTGTACACTTGAAGCTATTCTTTTCCTGAACCTGCCTCTAGCACAGTATCTAAGCTTATTAAAAACAAGCCCCTTCGCTTAATGGTTTATTGTGCAACAGTATGAAACTGCCGATGCTTATCAGTGCTACGCTGTTAGCTGTATTGACTGACTGTGTAGTGAATGAGACTTTTTTTATTGTGTCTTTTTAAGAATACGGGCTTAATCTGTTAACAAGCATTGGAACCACATAGTAGACCTTGCAATAAGATTGCTGTATAACTGTGCAAAAGCCATCATTGGCTGTTTTATCGCCGATTGAATAATCGCATAATCGGCTGAGTTAATAATCGCATCTTTCCTTCTTCTTCTTCTTACAAGAATTAATGCTAGATTGGCAAAATTTAATTATATTTTTATTAGTTGTCGCTTACAGAATAAATAGTGGTATTATAACATTATTCAGTGATTAATCATGATTAAATTATAAAACTAATTAAGAGAGTTAAAAATATTTAATTTGCTTAATTACATCAAAAGTCTGTGATTAATCACGAATAATCGCATCTTTCCTTCTTCTTCTTCTTTCAACAATTAATGCTAGATTGGCAAAATTGAACTATATTTTTATTAGTGTTCACTTACAGAATAAATAGTATTATCATAGCAATATATTTAGAGATTAATCATGATTAAGTTATAAAATTAATTGTGAACGTTAATGGATGAAATGATCACCAGCACCATATTCAACGTTCTACAACTAAAAAACAAGAAACGTGCCAGCATGGGTTTAAGAAGAGAAAGAGAGAGATTTAAAAGGTATATTAGCATAAATGAAAAAAGTAAACTACCTTCTAAACTCAGATAAAAATAATTTTATTGGCTTAATCGCAACAAAAGTCTGTGATTAATCACGAATAATCGCATCTTTCCTTCTTCTGTCAACAATTAATGCTAGATTGTATGAATTGTATTTTTATTACTGATCGCTTACAGAATAAATAGTATTATCATGTTTACATATTCACAATATTCAGTGATTAATCATGATTAAATTATAAAAATATTTAAGAACATCAATGGATGAAATGAACACTAGCTCCATATTCAACTTTCTACAACTTTTGAAAAGAAACATGCCAGTGTGTGTTTAAGAGCACGCCTGGGTATAAGAAGAGAGAGAGAGAGATTTAAAAGGTATATTAGCATAAATAAAAAAGTAAACTACCTTTTAAACGTTGATAGCATAATTAATTGTCATTTAAAACTATTTTAAGATTAATTACAGGCGTCCACGCATTTACTTTGACAACACTAGCTTAATGATAATTATTTATACTGACTTGCATCGTTATTGACATAAAGGGAATTTTATGCTTTAAACATAACCCCTAACAATGAAATGTTAAAATACACAGTTTTATATTTTAGATTTCTTTTTAAACCATTTACTCTTTAAATTATAGTGTAGAAGCTAAAATACTCCTGTTATTCCTGTTCGATAGCCATTTAATAGTTCATTAAAAACACTGAGAGCACTGAATAGCTATAGCTAAAGCTAAATAAATATAAACTAATAGGTAACTGTCAATTTTAAAATTAGTGTATGAGGTCTCATTTAAACGAATTGTTTAAAAAAGTAAAAGAGTAATCTTGATTATATAGGTTTGTATTCAGTGACTGTTATAACTATAGTGCTTTAATAGTTAGTAGATAAAATGATGTTACCTTTAATAGGCAAGTCAACCAGACGAAAACCAATCTGACAAAAAAAGAAAAACACTGAATGATTTCTAAGTATACTTTCTAGGAAACTGTCTAATAACCTGTCTAGCAATTTCACTTCTTAATGTGACTCTTAAAGGGTTGAGAATAAAGGCTTACTCCATTCACTGATGGCTACAGACACCAGACACTGGATTTAATTGCTAAACAGGCCATTGTTGGTGTTTTAAACCTCATTTTAATCTTCTTAAATGCAACAGTCCTTCCAAATTGCCACATTTTAGAAGGCAATACAAATCCAGCATTAAACCTCCTTCTGTCTGTTCCCTGGGATTGAATCGGCATCCGTGACCTCATGAAGATTTTCAGCGCCGCTGCTGATGACTCTGCTCCGCCTCTAGGAACCTCAAGGAAGTCCCTTTTTACCACACACTGAAATCACCCAAACTCTTCACACTTTGCTGCTCTCAATATCCCCCTCCATAAACTTTTAATGGAGTTTAAATGGTACAGTAGGGTGAGGTGAACACAAAAAATACCATTACCTTTTTTTTTTTATACTGTATAAAGTTGTTAGTGAGAGTAAGTGTGCCCGTTTTGAAATGTACCGTATTTTTTGGACTATAAGGCGCACTGGATTATTAAGGTGCATTATTTTAAAAGTCAAACGAGTGCTGGATGTTAATCTACACAGATTTCTCTCCTGAAAACTGTTCATTTGGGTGAGTAAAGTGCTTCTCTGAACAGTGAAAGAGCTAACTAGTGCTTAGCGCAGTTAGCAGGTAATACTAATGCTGCTCCAGCAGTGCTAGCCGGGGTTAGCAGCAAGCTACAGGCCGATAATGCTCACATCTAGAGCTGGGCGATTAATCGATTTTATCGGTTAATTCGAATTTACTGTTAAGGACGATGTGTTTTTATGAAAATCGATTTTCTCTGAGTTTTAATTTTCACCACCGACGCTCCCCTGAGCTTAGCCCCGCCCCTCCCTCCCGCGCGCAGCCCCGCCCCTCTCTCCCGCGCGCAGCACTTATAAAAGCTCTTATAATAACATTTTACAAAATGGCAAAAACTGATTTATGTAATTTCCGTAAAAATAAAGTTATTTTGAGACGTGACTGCCTATTTAAAAAGCAACAGAAGTTTATTTGTATAATTTCAAACTTATTTAGAGTGTTTTTTACTCACTTTTTTCTCTCTCACAATGTTAATCCTTTACAGCTTCAAAAACATGTATTATACAAATTAGGTGATGACGTCATTTAGCGACTTCTAACGACTTTTAGGAGATTTTAGTAGGAGGAAAAAATCTATTTAAATCGAAAATCAGATTATTTTATTTATTTATTTTTTTAATCAAAGATTTTTTTGGGGGCCATATCGCCCAGCTCTACTCACATCTGAACAGAAAAAGAGCTAGGCTTTAGCACTGTTAGCGGGTAATGCTAATGCTGCTCCAGTCTCAAATCTTAGTGCTGCAGAACTAAACTATAGAATTAAACTATAACGCTGTACTTCAGCAGAGTGTTTTTACTGCTTCTTACAAGCTGACTGGTAAAATTAATACATAAAATACACCAAATAAAAAAAAAAAAGGATTTTAAGTGCACCTTAAATACAAGCGCAGTCTGAAATGATGTGAATACTTTTTGAGCTTACCTTTTATTTCTGTAAGATGACAATTTTTGTGTTTCATTCCATCTCAATCTCTCTTTCTCTCTCTTCCAGAGTGCCCAGTTCTACAAGGTCACCAATGAGAACTATCACAAAGCAGCGGATGAAGTGAATGCTAAATTCAAGTAAGTCCAAAATGCTGTATTAACATGGGATATGATGCCACTAGAACTCTTAAGATTGCATGAATGAGGGCAGTGCTGGTTTAAGTATACTAGCGTGCATCACCCTATTATCAGCCAATTGTTTCACTGTTTTAACTGCTACTTAGCTGAATATCTCCCATCTCTGGTGATGCCACAAAACAAGGAGGGTGAAGACTAGCACATACCTCCTCTGATACATGTGTCAAGTCAGGCTCCGCCTCTTTTTTTCCGCTGTAGCATTGCCGAGTAGCATCACAGCATGGAGGAAAGCGCAGCGACTCGGTTCTGATACATCAGCTCACAGATGCAGCCTTGTGCTGATCCACATCACCCTAGGAGTGATGAGGGGAAAGAGAGAGCGCCATCTACTGTACCCTGTACCCACCCAGAGAGAGAATAGCTAATTGTGCTCTCTCAGGGCTCTGGAAACTGATGGCAAGCTGCATGACCGGGATCCGAACGAGCAATCTCCATCATAGTAGCAGTGCTTTAGACCACTTGAAATGCAACAATAGCAACTCTTAACATAATATTGCTGGCTGATAATGTTTGTAATAATGCGTACGATTGTGCCTATGGGATCCAGCATCTCTTAGTGCTGTACATTGATCTCACCTTTGTCCTGTGTGGGCATCCGTACATATCCGTTATAACATGGTGGCACCCTTTTTCCATTCTATTCAGGCAACCTAAGAGGTAAAATCTACATTGTGTGAGAACAATTATGTCTTTTTGTATTTGTTTTGGTTACAATTTAGAAAAAGGCGTTAAAATTCATTGAAAAAGTTATTGCATCCCATCAGTATAAAAAACTTTAAAGCGATACCTAGCCTCCATGTGTCTCATGCATGATTCATGTTATTTGACCAAAGGTAATTGCTTTATTTTGAGAAAAGTAATGAATGCATTAATATGTTGCAACAGAATACTAAATATGTGTAGTCCATGTAATTTAGTTCCGGTTCACATTGCATCATTTAATGGCTTAATTTTAATATTTAATAATTCAAACACCATCTGTGGCCTGTGCCGGTCGGTTTAAGTGTCTAATGGTCGGCTCAGGGAACCTGTTGCGAGCACTCAAGCCTCCTCAAGCCACTTCCTGCCTAAAGATGAAGTAATTCCTCATGCAGTTTGACAAATACACTCCTGCCACTCAAGAATGTTTGAGTTTATGATCCTGTGCCCTCTACTTCTTCTTCTTCTCTTTCTTCACGTCTTTGCCGGATCCCTCAGCCTCATTAGCTACGTTGAAGACTGTATGATCCAACCATTAGGCTTCAGCGTAACTAAAGAAAATATAGTAGTTTGAGTCCATTTTGACTCTGCGTATCTTAATGTGGCCTATTAGCCACCCGTAGTAATGGTGGATGGTTGGATGGGAAGGGAGGGTAGACTGTTCCAGTACTAGCCTGGGCTCGCAAATCGCATTAGCCTGTCATTAGCCCGCCTCACTCAGTGCTAACATGGGGATCATCGTCTCTGCAGAAATGCCTGAAATTGATTAGTGGAGTCCGGTGGGGCTGGGTAGAGGGTAGGAGGGGCTCAATTGCATTAAGAAATGCATTAAACCAACATTATTAGCATGACATCGCTCCCCCCTCACTGGGCGTTGGGGTGGGAGGGGGTGTCATGTGACCAGTGTGTCTACTTTGAGTGCTGTGATTGGCTGATTGCATTAGAGGGGTGCATTAGCAGCGCTGGGATTGGATTACTGGGCAGCGGTAGGAGGATATGTGTAAGGGTTTTTTCGTTTTCTTAATGAAATGTCTTCAGGGTCTGGTGTTACTGTTGGAGCCGGACAGGCACGAACTATACCGCCTGCAGGAGCATAATTAGGTTTGTGTGTGTGTGCGAGAGAGAAAAAGAGAGAGAGAAAGCGCGAGTGGGAGAGAGAAAGAGATAGAGACGAGGGATATTTGGGTTGTACATTATACAGACTACAAAAATATATCTATATTGGCCGTCCCAGTGGATGGGGAGGCTCTATTGGAGCTCTATAAAGAGGAGGGTGGGAGATAAGATGCTATCTGGGGTTCGGTTAAACAATAATACAGGATATTTTGCCAGAGCCTTTTGATTTCCTGAAAGTCGAAACCACTCTCCAGATAAATATGGAAACCGAAATCTGCATAATTGATAGAATTAACTTTCTAGATAGAGTTTGATGTGATAATCTGCCTCTTAAAGTCGAGAATAGCTGTCTGATGAACAGCTTCATTTTCTCCGTAGCGCAGTGGCTTTGTGGCTTTGATGTAGAGCTGAGACAGTACTGACTGGTTGAGTTGGTGTTTACAGGAATGGCCCTGTTAAGTTCCTTTGTTAAAGTGATATTGTGCTAAAACTGTGGTTTATGTGTTTTTTGTATGTTCTAAGCAAGACAGAGATGCAAGTTCAGCTTAAAAAAATAAAAATGTATTTGCTGAATAGGGGCGTGGGAACATACAATTCCATGTCCTGTTTTTGAAATGTAATGCAGTTTCATTGTTTTAAAAAATGAGGTCGTAATCCCACTAGTGCAGGTTGGAGAGCCAGTGGGCGTAAGCAAAGAGCAGAGGATCAGTTTGGAGATCAGTCATTTTTGACTGAAGCCAATTAAACAAGTGCTTTTTCAGATCCTCCACCCAGCCCACCCATTTTTTTTATTTTAAAAGCAAGAAAAAGTCACCAAAAACCGAAATAATTTAGTAAACATGCCCAAAAACCTATTGAATTAGAATAATTAACTATAGTTCCTTTATTACTGTCCTCTCAGACAGTGATAATTTACTATAGATTGTCTAAATAAACACATTTTTTGCCATTAAAAAAAAATGTGAGAATTTTATTGTTTCCTACTGCAAATGAATAAATGTACTACCTTAAGCATTACAGAAAAAAAATCAGTTTTGGAGCATTTCATATGCACTAAAATAAGGAAAGAAATGTATCCTTAATATTCTGCTCTCCTTGAGATTAAATTCCTGTAAAGTTTGGGCATCTCTAGTCAAACATATTTACTGTTACTATAAATATGTGAATAAGTTATGCATATATATAAGTTAAAGATGGTACTTTCTTCTAAACATTATGAGCTCTCTCTTTGTTGTATTATTTAAGTTTTGTCCTATTTTACAGCGAAAAAACGGAAAGTAGTCTCATAAATACCCCAAGAGCTTTGAGTTCTCTTGAGTTTCTGTAACTTTTACCAAGGTCTTGGACTTTAATTAGGTTGTCAAAGCTATGGCTTGTCCAGAAGCATCGTTAGGACAGGCCAGTTTATGTAAATTTCAGAGCTTTTTAAATATTCTGACTCCTTATTTTTCAGCTCAATATGCTGAGAGGTGGTCAAGATTATATGATCCATATTTCATGAGTTCCTGTGCGTGGCTCACACAGTCACAGGAAGCTGATGATGTTTAACCGCTAGATATAGGAAACCTTTTCCTCACTCACTCCTGCAGTAACCCATTAAAGCTAATGTTGCTGCTAGACAATGTTGTTATTCTGAAGTGGAGTAAAGACTTTTAACGCCACTAACTGGATACCCCTCGCAAGAGTACATGATTTAGCCTAGTACACAGACCAATCTGCCAAGTAGATCCATCAAATACAGTGTATTGTATGTAGTGACTTAATCTTTAAAGACCCAGACATTCACCAAAACATTACAAAAATCCTATATACTGGTGCATTACACCCAGGACAAGTGTGGAAAGCTGTGCACATCAGTCCAGCACAGTTTTGCAGTGCAGATATTTCCAGTTACAGTTGAATTCACGCTTTTAATCCCAGAAAAACAAAGACTCTTATTTACCTTTTAAAAAGCCATTTAAATGCCTGATTAAAGGGCCGGTTACTGTAGTTTGGCTGTTTTCCTCAAGTTTTGAGAGCTCAGTGCTGACTCAGCTCTTGATCGGTCTGGACGCGAGACAGCACGCGGGTGGGGGCGGGGCTTGTGAGGTCATGGGCCCCGCATTGTTTAATATGACGATATACAGGGGTTGGACAATGAAACTGAAACACCTGTTATTTTAGTGTGGGAGGATTCATGGCTAAATTGGAGCAGCCTGGTGGTCAATCTTCATTAATTGCACATTATTGCACCAGTAAGAGCGTGGAGAGTGTGAAGGTTCAATTAGCAGCAGGGTAAGAGCACAGTTTTTCTCTAAATATTGCAATGGACACTTTAACATTATGGGTGACATACCAGAGTTCAAAAGAGGACAAATTGTTGGTGCACGTCTTGCTGGAGCATCTGTGACCAAGACAGCAAGTCTTTGTGATGCATCAAGAGCCACGGTATCCAGGGTAATTTCAGCATACCACCAAGAAGAACCAACCACATCCAACAGGATTAACTGTGGACGCTGTAAGAGGAAGCTGTCTGAAAGGGATGTTCGGGTGCTAAACCAGATTGTATCCAAAAAACATAAAACCACGGCTGATCAAATCACGGCAGAATTCAATGTTCACCTCAACTCTCCTGTTTCCACCAGAACTGTCCGTCACCACAATAAATTACTGTGCTCTAAAACCAGGTGTTTCAGTTTCATTGTCCTACTATATATCAAGTTTCCGTAAACACACACAATAAAACACACGTCACAGTGAACACATTGCATTGCATTGCAAAATCCGACACGTTTCATCTTCATTCCAAGCAAGTTCTCGCACGAACACTAGTGAACACAGGTCTACGTGTTGGACAGTGATGGACAGCGATTCTCCGTGCTTTTGAACAAGGTGTTGTTTTTTCAGAGGCACTTGTGTGTATTAACCTTTAACCTGCGCGCTTCACGCTGCACTCTCCGAGCACGAGCGCCGCCGGGATTTGTGCCATGCGTCTCTGGAGGTGTGCCATACATTTGCACTCTGCAGACACGCGGACGTGACACCTCTTAATTCACAAAGCTGTGCTCCACTGACCTCCTCCCTGTTCCCCCTCTCTCTTCACCACTCCTCTCTACTCTTTTTCACAATTTCACACTTTCACTGCTTTCGTTTGTGCCAGCCGGACTGACAGTTCAATTTGTTCGACTTACTGTATCAGAGAGAAATTGCTCAAAGTGCTCAAACTTTACGCTTCAGTGTTTTATGTTTTTTTTTTTTTTTAAGCAGTGCCTCTGTGTTTATCTTGTGGCCTCTCTTTCTGGTACTCAAAGATCTGTTCTCATCTCAAAGCTCACCCTTCATTCATAACAGGCACAGAATTATTAGTTGTCCTGTGCAGTGTGGGCATACATGTCATTGGTCGTGGCTTCAGCCCATGAATGATGTTCTTTCAGTGTGTATAATCTGTATCCTCCACAAGACAAGTTAGTTTTACACATTCTACAAATATGCATCAAATATGAGTCTTGAGTTGGGTAGAAAATATCCAAATCACTGATTTATCAGTGTTCTATAACGTTATGTTGTTACTCCGCAAGTTCGCTATAGACTATAAGCCCATGTTTGACTGCTTATTAAAGCACTAATGAGTGGGTTGGGTTATTGACCTTAAATTGGCTTTATATATTAAAAGATTAGGTCTATGTAGTTTGTAATAGGGTTTTCCTCTAAATGGACAGATTTCAAACAGACATTTTATTATTGATGTATGATAATCGTTTTTTATATTGCATTTTTAACTTCTGTCAGTATTTTTGCAAATGTTTTGGTTCACATCCCAGTTCAGTTATTGTTGTATTGTATTTAAACCTGGCCAAACGAATCACACTAGAGGTAAAAGTTGATTCTGATTCTGGTTAACCCTGGTTTAACCTTATTTAGCAAAAATACTGCATTTAAAACACTGCAAATACTGCATTTTGTCCTGTTTCTACATATATAATATGTTTGCGTTGAAGACGTTATTGGCTAATATAGTCAGTTGTCACGTTTACCAGATGGATGATCATTTTTACAATTGTATATCTTTCTGTATTTTTGAGAGAGCAAACTGCTTCAGTATTTGTTTGTAGAAGGACAAAGACCATATTTTATTGAGGGTCTCAAAAAACATCCCAGTACAATTACTGTAGTGTATTCACACCTGGCCAAACAAATCAAACCTGAGTTTCTGATTAAATACTGCATTTAAAATACTGTAAATACTGCATTTTGTCCTTTTACTACAGTCTACGATATGTTATTGTTAAAGACCTCAATGGCTAATATAGAGCTCTGGAAAAAAAAATAAGAGAGCATGATTTTCTTTGATTTTGCCAAATTGAAAACCTCATCAAAGCCATCAAACCAAACTAAACTGTTTGAATTTTTGAACCAGGAGTAAAGCAGCATAAAGTTATCCAAAAGCAGTGTGTAAGACTGGTGGAGGAGAACATGATGCCAAGATGCATGAAAACTTGATTTCTGAACTCTTAAAACTTGAATCTGCTTCTTTTTTATTGTTATTTCTTATTTTCTGCAAATAAATAAATGCTCTAAATGACAATATTTTTATTTGGAATTTGGGAGAAATGTTGTGCGTAGTTTATAAAATAAAACAAAAATGTTTTCGGTCGTAGGGGTGTGATAATATCGCCAACATTTTTGAATATCGTGAACGATATTATACCCTAAAAATATGGTGCCATAATCACCCACCCCTGATTATCACATCAGGGTACTACCTTTTTTCTTTTTTTTTTTTTACTGTTTTTAGCAAAAGGAAAATTCACACTGTTCTCATTTCCCATTATATATCTACTAGAGACAAGATTATATCTGTGCAGTATCATTTATTTTACTTTAATCCTGGATATATGGAGATATTTGGAGTTCATTATTACTATTATTATTAGTATCATGACATTCTGGATCATTGACTTCTGTTACAAATCTGATAAAATTCTTGTATTTTTTTAATAATAAACTCCTGAAGACAGAGCTCTTCAAAGAGCTCTTACTCTCCTAACACCTCTAACACACTAACTACTTCTAACCCCATTTCCTTCTTCCCCTCCTTCACTTCTCTATCCCTTTATTCCCCTTTGACCTCCTTTAAGCCCTGTCTAAAAATGGGTTATCTTAATTCCTATTACTTTTGTACTTCATTATTGTAAGTCGCTTTGGACAAAAGCGTCTGCCAAATGTAATGTAATGTAATGTAATGTAATGTAATATCTCAGGTAGAGGTGTAACATAAATCGTGTGCAATAATAAAATAAAATGTATTATTTCGGTCATCATGTTTACCGTGGTTAGTGTGAATTGGGTGTAAGAGTCAGTACAGTCGTGATATCCATCCATATCCACAGTATATTAAAGAACTGTGGGGAGAAGTCAGGCCTCTGTGGAAAAGCCCTGCAGAACAGCAGGGGAGCTGTATTGTGCTTCAGTGGGAAAAACCTTTTTTTTGTAATTTTAAGCCCATGTTTGACTGCTTATTGAAGCACAGCTTGACCCGCTCTCAAAGAAGCCAATTACAGCTATTACTGGGAAATGTAGTCGAGCGCGTTCCGGCCGTGTTGTGAGTGTAGCGCGAGTGTAGCGCGAGTGGCCGATGTTTTGAGTAGAGGTCAGAGAAGGTCGAAGTGAATGGCCCCTGTGTTTGGATTCCTGACTCTCGCCACGGTGAACGAGCCGGGCGTTTACACACACACACAACTCACATTTATAAAATAGACTCTCTTTCACACACACACACACACACTCACACACACACACACACACACTCCCTCACTTTAGAGTCGTGACTAGAGGAACCACAGGTTATCATACTCTCATCATCTTCAGAACGCACTCCAGACTCCTGCAGTGCTATAGCTCCCCCGTTACATCTTTACTGTGGCCATCTATGAGGAGCTGAGATTGGCAATATATCACCCTCTTATCTCCCTCCTTCTCTTTCTCTGCCTCTACCCTTCCCTCCCTCCCTTTCTCCTCTCCTTCTGTTTCTTTTCTTTAACTTTATATCTCTTATTGCAGCTTCTTTACTAAACTTCTTTCTCTGCTCTTTTTGTCTCTCAGTGTATCTTTCTCTCCTTGTCCCTCTCTCTCTCTCTCTCTCTCTCTCTCTCTCGCTCTGTTCATTTAATTCTCTTTCGCTCTGTCTGTCTGTCTACTCTTTTCTCTCATATATTCTTTCACGTTCTCTCTCTGTCCCTCTCTTTTTCTTCGTATCCCTTCATTCTGTATCTCTCTCTTTGGTTGGGTTTGGTTTCCTTCACAAGACAAGTTAGTTTTACACATTTATTCTCTTTCTCTCTTTCTTTCTGTCTCTCCTGTTTTCTGTCATATTCTCTCTTTTGCTGTCCTCTATTCATTCTCTCCACTTCTGTCTCTTTCTTCCTCTCATTCTGTTTCTCTCTCTACCTGTCTGTCTCCTCTTCCTTTCTCCTCTGTCTCCCACACTCTCACTTTATCTTGCACTTTTTCTGTCTTTCTCTCTCATTGCCTCTTTGTCTTCTTGTTGATCTCTTTGTTTTTCTCTCATCAGTGTCTCTCTGTCTTCATCTTATTCTCTTTCTCTCTCTTTCTTTATGTCTCTCTGTCTCTTCTTTTCTTCTTATAGTCTCTTCATTTGTGATGTCTTTCATTGCATCACTACCTTCAATATCCCACGAGTGATAAACTTACAGTGTGTAGCTGGATTGTGGTAAAAGTGTTTACTCTGTTTCCTCCACAAGACAGGTTAGTTTTACACATTCTACAGATATGTATCATTGCTTCTCTTTTTCTTCTTGCTAGTCTTTTTGTCTGTCTCTGTCTTCTATTATCTTTCTCTGTGTCTTCTTTGTCCTTCTTATTCATTATCTCTCTCTCTGTCTCTTTCCCCATGTTCCACTCTTTCTCTTTTTATCTCTCTCTCTCTCAAATTTCTTCACACAGTCATGGTCTTTCCCGTTTCTACTACATTCATCCATCTTGGTAATAGGATGGTGTGAGTCTGTATTGGGAGGTCAGGCTGGTGGCCTGCATCTCTCTCTCTCTATCTGTCCCTCTCTCTCTCTCTCTTTTTTTCTCTCTGTCTTTCTCTTTTTATCTCTTAGTGTCTTTCTCTCCTTCTCTCTCTCTCTATTTATTCTCCAATTCTATCTCTGCCTTCCTCTCGCTCTCTTTCTCTCTTTTTCTCCTCTTTTTTCTCTCATTCTCTGTTTTTGTCCCCCTCTTCCATTAAATTTCTCATACTTCAGGATCTCTCTCTTTCTCTTGTTCTCTTTCTTTTTTCCTCTTTTCTTTCTCATTCTCTGTCTTCCATAGTTTTTTTCTATGTCTTTCTGTCATCTCATTCATTTTTCCTCTCTTTCTTTCTCCACGTGTTTCTCTCTCTCTCTCTTTTTTCACGTCTCTTTCTCAGATTTCTTCACACAGTTGTGGTCTTTCCCTTTCTTCTACATTCATCCGTCTTGGTAATGGAATGGTGTGAGTGTGTATCGGGAGGTCAAGCCTGCATTTCTTTCTTCTTCTCTCTCTCTCTCTCTCTCTCTCTCTCTCTCCCTCCCTCTCTTACCCTCACTCTGCTCTAGTGGAACTGATGGATCCTATTTAACCAAAAAGCAGAATGAAAATGAGACCTTGTCATTTTTCTCTCTAACTGCTTCATTTGTTTTTATTTGTCCGTCTCTGTCACACAGCTTGTCAGACCCCGAATGCTTTTTTTCTGATGTGCGAGCTTCACCTCTTAACCTTATTAGCGGGTAAGTGGTTGTAAACGATGACGAATAGACGCGTGTCCGTTAAGAGATAGATAACAGTTCATTTAGGGCGGGACACGTCGTGGACGGCTGCACTGTGGGCTCGAACACAGCAACTGTCAGTGCAGGATTACATTTGTCTTTATTTCTGGAATGTAAGCAGGGCTCCAGACCCTTTTTGAGAAATGTGTGGTGGTATTTTAATAAGCTGAGCGCTGTGGTTTTAAAGACAGTGGAGGAATATTTTTTTGCATTAGCTCAAACTGCGAGCACTCCTTTCTCTATTCTTTCTCTTATTGGTCCTGACATATCGCATATGAGTTCTTTAATAGAGCTGCACAGCTCTGCATAGTTTTAAAGTACGGTTCTGGAGCACAGAGTGGTCTTCACTCTTACCAATAAAGGTTACACAACTGGCTATACTGTGAAAGAAGCAGTATTGGTTTCTTAAAGATCCGTTGTAAATGTTCTTGAGCTTTAAAGAACCTTCTCTTTCCTCCAATAATCTTTTGTTCCTAAGATAAAGAGTCCAGCAAGCTAGCCACCTATTGAGCCATCCACTACTTTCATCCAGCACGCTTCATTTTCCTCCAAACTGTCCATACACCGTCACTGTGTAACTGTGAAAAAGCTTAACTATTGCAATTAAAACAATACATTTTAAGCAGCCGACAGCACTAATAAAAAAAAAAAAATATATATATATATATATATATATATATATATATATATATATATATATATATATATATATACAGTTGTGGTCAAAAGTTTACATACACTTGTAAAAAAACATAATGTTATGGCTGTCTTGAGTTTTCAATAAGTTCTACAACTCTTATTTTTCTGTGATAGAGTGATCGGAACACATACATGTTTGTCACAAAAAACAGTCATAAAATTTGGTTCTTTCATAAATTTATTATGGGTCTGCTGAAAATGTCACCAAATCTGCTGGGTCAAAAATATACATACAGCAACATTAGTATTTGGTTACATGTCCCTTGGCCATTTTCACGGCAACTAGGCGCTTTTGGTAGCCATCCACAAGCTCCTGGCAAGCTTCAGGTCGAATGTTTGACCACTCTTCTTGACAGAATTGGTGCAGTTCAGCTAAATGTGATGGTTTTCTTGCATGAACCCGTTTCTTTAGCACTGTCCACATGTTCTCAATGGGTTTTAAGTCAGGACTTTGGGAAGGCCATTCTAAAACCTTAATTCTAGCCTGGTTTAGCCATTCCTTTACCACTTTTGATGTGTGTTTTGGGTCATTGTCTTGTTGGAACACCCAACTGCGCCCAAGACCCAACCTTCGGGCTGATGGTTTTAAGTTTTCCTGCAGAATTTGGAGGTAATCCTCCTTCTTCATTATCCCATTTACTTTCTGCAAAGAACCAGTTCCACTGGCAGCAAAACATCCCCAGAGCATAATACTACCACCACCATGCTTGACAGTAGGCATGGTGTTCCTGGGATTAAAGGCCTCACCTTTTCTCCTCCAAACATATTGCTGGGTGTTGTGGCCAAACAGCTCAATTTTTGTTTCGTCTGACCAGAGAACTTTCCTCCAGAAGGTTTTATCTTTGTCCATGTGATCAGCAGCAAACTTCAGCCGAGTCTTAAGGTGCCTTTTCTGGAGCAAGGGCTTCTTTCTTGCACGGCAGCCTCTCAGTCCATGGCGATGTAAAACACGCTTGACTGTGGAGACTGACACCTGTGTTCCATCAGCTTCCAAATCCTTGCAGACCTGCTTCTTGGTGATTCTTGGTTGACTCTTGACCATCCTGACCAATCTCCTCTCGGCAGCATGTGATAGCTTGCGTTTTCTTCCTGATCGTGGCAGTGACACAACTGTTCCATGCACTTTATACTTGCGTATAATTGTCTGCACAGTTGCTCTTGGGACCTGTAGCTGCTTTGAAATGGCTCCAAGTGACTTCCCTGACTTGTTCAAGTCAATAATTCGCTTTTTCAGATCCACACTGAGTTCCTTTGACTTTCCCATTGTAGCTTTTGTAGCTGAGTCTAATCACTGGGTCAAATGAGCCCTATTTAAATGGGCTCATGAGAAGTCAACAGCTGTAGTCAATCAGAATCACTTACAAGAAGTGAAGAGGCCATGACATGAAGCTAATTTGATTGACACAACTCGCTACATCACCAAAATTGACAAATTTTGTTGCTGTATGTATATTTTTGACCCAGCAGATTTGGTGACATTTTCAGCAGACCCATAATAAATTTATGAAAGAACCAAATTTTATGACTGTTTTTTGTGACAAACATGTATGTGTTCCGATCACTCTATCACAGAAAAATAAGAGTTGTAGAACTTATTGAAAACTCAAGACAGCCATAACATTATGTTTTTTTACAAGTGTATGTAAACTTTTGACCACAACTGTATATAATTTTGCATTAATCGAACACTGATACATTTATTTATATTTAAATACCCGTATTTGAAAGCTTAAGAGAATATGGTAGGCTACATGGTTTACACATGTATGCACTGTTTAGTATTTGCACTAATGATATATATATATTTATTTATTTAATCATTTATTTATTTTAGTCTCAAGTAAAAAAAAAAAAAAAAAAACATAAATATTGTTTCCATTAATATATTTAGTAAAAAATTATTATCGCAATATAAGATTTCCCAAAGACATTTTTGTGATAAAATGGTATTTTTTTAAATAATATTTAAATAATAAATAAAAAATCAAATGTCTCCGACTCTAAGGCAAAAAAAAAAATGCTTAAAAATCAGGACATTCCTAACAAACATTGAACTTTTTTTTTTTTTTCAAAATTACAGATAGGCCTGTCACGATAACTGTTTTTGTGTGAACTATATATTTCCTGAGATATAATTGCGATAAGCGCTATTTCTGTCATGTTAACACAAGTTTTTTGCCTCTAAAATAATTAGTGAATAGGATAATAATATGGTTACATAGTTTTAAAGAGTAATAAACTTTTAATGTTGAACATTATTTAACAATGTCCACATTTCGACCATTGATGTTCCCTTTAGTGTGATTTTCATTCTGAATACAAGAATACAACCTAGACTGTAAGTGCCTAGAATTACTTCTTCTTGTTAAATTCTATATATTATGCAATAAGTCAATTATATAATTATTATGACCTTTTTAGTATCTTAAATAAATAAAATAATCGAATAATATAAAACCTGTTGACTTGTTGCAAGTTGACTTGCTCATTGACATTAATGGGTTCTCCTCGATTAGTCAAATTTATTGAGGTTGTGTCCATATATTTTTCGATAAGTCGATAATATAATTATTGTAATAGGCCTAATTACTTAGATTTTACTTGTTTAAGTAATTTTGTCCAGGAATAGCATTTTAATATTTTTGTAACAACATATTTTGTATCTGCATTAAAAAAAGATTAATTCTGAACTATATATATATATATATATATATATATATATATATATATATATATATATATATATATATATATATATTATTTATTTATTTATTTATTTGTTTATTTGTTTATTTTTTTCTCCTTCCTTCTTATATACTCCCTTTTCCTTATCAGTAGCCCTGTCTGAATGAATGGCCGGCTGCTTTAGATGTATATATTCTTATTCTCTCTTTCCGTCTCTCTCTCTCTCTCTCTCTTTTTCTCTCTCTATCTCTTCCTCTCTGATAAAGCATCTCATATCTTTGCCTCTTTCAGTGGTGTGCCATATCTGACTCTTTCTCACCCTGCTGTGATTTATGGCCTGTATTGCTTTCTCTCCCTCCACCGACCAGACGACGAGCCGGACAGATATTCATATACTCTGTGTGTGTGTGTGTGTGTGTGTGTGTGTGTGTGTGTGTGTGAGAAAGAGCCAGAAAGAGAGAGAAAGAGAGAAATTGAAAGAGAGAAAGAGAGAGGTTGAAATATATATTGGTATGTTTGAATTCCGTTTCTCTCAGAAACATCTCATCACTCGTTCATTATGTGTGTAGGTTCTTCTGGAGAACAGAAAATGAGAGATGTTTTGCCCTGACCTCTTATTTTTACGCGTCAGGAGGAGGGTGTTCGCTGATTTTCAGCGAGAAAATATCCAGTTATGTGGAAAAATCCCGTTATGTGTTGAATATCAAATCGCGTTATGTGGAAAAAGTGAATGTGAATAATTGTATTATTTTGTGGCTGTCTGGTGCGCTACATCACGTCGATATCTGGATATCTGGGTGGAGGTTTGTGCCTCTCTGTTATACGCTGGAGAGGAAGTTATGGTAATAGAGAGAGAACCACCGAGAGAGAGAGAGAGAGGGGGGGAGTGATTGGGTATGGAGCTGGTTAACATCATCCCATGAGGTTTTTGCAGATAATTGGATCCTGTGGAGATGAAACTGTATGTGTTTAAGATGTTTTTTCTTCCTTATCTTCTCTAGTTTTTTTTTTTTTTTTAGTTATTTCTACCCTTCGATCACTACCTCTCCTTTTTTTCCCGCTTGTCCTTTGTAATAGTTTCCTATTAAAGTTTTCCCAGTAGTGCGTTTTGGGAGAAGGTGGAGGGAGTTTGACTGACAGCAGCTGTGTGGATTGAGGGCAGCGTGAAAGAGAGAGAGCGACGCAGACAAGAGGATGGAGGGAGAGAAAGAAAAGAAAGGGAGGAAGTTGAAGAAGGGTGAATCCCCTGTCTGAGACCAGGGGAGATCAGACAGGGAGAGATCAGATAGAGCCTCACTGCCTTGACAGCTCTCATCCATTCATTTCCCTTTAGAGCACCTCACTAATATTAATGACGCTCTATCGGAGCGAGGCAGCTTATACTGTTGTCTGATCCCAAAAACCAACAGAGTGGTGCGCTGAGGAAGAGATAACGTCCTCCCCTGCTCTTATTTTTCTCCTCCCTCTTCCTTTCCCTAAAGGTTACAGTGGTTACATGAAGGCGAACCAGGCCTTTCTGTTTCTGACTCCTTCTGAGAGTCGGCTGGTTTTTCCTGCAGTGGCGATTTGGCTGGTTTGGCTCTAATTTCATGGATGTATGATATATCGGTTAAGCATAGTCATCCCGATGTGCGCTGCATGTGCATGTGCAATGTGTGTCCATGCGCAGGACGTGTGATGTCGCTTAAGACAATTAAATCAGACACGTCATGTTGCAATGTTTTGATTTTTAATACAAGAAGTACTGTAGATACACAGCGCTGTCTCTGTGTCTGTGTGAGTGACAGGCTGCTGCTGCCTGAGAAGTGCAAGGGAGGAGGCAGAAGTAAACACAAGATAACCGCATGTCCTCTATCCACATGGTTGGGCACGTGCTTGTAAATGCACGTGTCGAAAGCTGTGCACCTTAGTGCAGATATTTCCAGTTACAGCTGAATTCACACTTTTAATCCCACTTTTATTTTATTTTTTTTATTTTTTTATGATTAGAATATCATTTTTGAGTTCTGAGCTCAATTTGAAATGCTCTACTGATCTAATGGCCATTATTTGTATATGCTTGGTTGTAAGGTTTTTTGGAATTAGAACTTAATTTGCTAAGTATAAAAGAACGTTTTCACACCTGTAGATGTTTTCTGTGGTCCGTTAATGGTCAGTTGAAGAGTTTATTTGTTTATTTGGAGCATTTCTCCTTCTGTTTGGTTTGTTTTCACACTGTTTTACGCAGTCATTGGATTTTAGTCTTACAAGACAGTTTCTGGTCAGATGAAAGTGACCAGCTGTAAACAAGGTCAAATTTTTTGTTAGTTTGTGTGAAGAAAGGCCAGTTCAGGCTAATTTTTAAGACATATTTTAAGTCCGCAGTTTGTGATGGGTTGTGGTAGACCTGATGATGTTCTTTAGCTGTTTTTGCTGGGTTTGTTTAAGAATTTGGATTTATTCCACATTTATACTCTTTATGAAAGTAATTGGTCATAGGAATATTGATGTTCGTATGTTTATACCAACACTGTTTTTGAGAATGAAGTTTCATTTTAAACTGGGTGGGTGTAATGCGAATGAAATACTTGCACAGACTGTAGAAAACTAAATATGGTGAAATTCAGTTTGAAGTCATTCTTCACTCCTTCGTTTCATTGGTTTTACTATGAGTGATTGGAGGAGCTACTAAGCTACTAAGAGTTTCCCCTTCTGAAGTCCCCAATGCTCCACCAGCCGCTCGCGTTCATTAAAACTAAGCTGGATCCTTTTTTAGAGGCTGTACTTGTGACGTAAGTACGTAAAGACGCGTGACGTGGCCAGAAGAAGGACTCCAAACTCGCAAAAACAACCTGAGACCCCAGTTTGAATATATTATATTAGGCTTATCAGGGATTTTCTTTCCAGCACACTGGTACCATTATTAAACACAATATTTTATCCATAATCTTCTCCATTTAGAAATGCTTCTGCTTTCAGTTTTTTATTTTTTAGAAACAAAATAATACGGACTGTCGCTTTAAATATCGCTAATAGAACAGCAAGACGTTTGTAGACGACTAAGTCTTTCTTCTACTTCTTCTTCTTTAGAGGATTTTTGCTTTGGTCTTTGGTCATAGGCACATTGATGTCCATATGTTTACAAAACACTCAAACATTTTTGAGAATGAAGCTTTATTATATCGTTTTAGGATTGTTCCATCCACCCACGCTCGCCGTGTAGGCGATAAAGATCGTTAAATCTGAGCGTGTGCACGGTGTAATTTGTCTTCGACTGTCATTCAGGCTTTCCATTGAGATGTCAGATCCCAGAGCTTCAGAGCGTCTCCAACGCCCACTCCTCGTCTTTAGGAATAACTTCTGCTCGCGAGGCCAGTCAATTATTTACCAAATCCAATGTTCACTGATCAATTTTGGTATTGATCAGCGATTGACGGGATGTTTAGGAGTGAGAATGAAGCAAGGCTGTCATTTTAAGCCAATTTGTCATTGTCACTGTTTCAATCTGGGACTCTTGGTAAAACTAAATAGTATAATGATGATGAACGATGTCTCTAACTGTGTTTTTGTTGCTCTGTTTTTCTCCTCTCACTTGTTTTGTTTGCAGGCGATATGAGATTAGTCCTGTGTGTACCGACCTGCAGGGTCAGATTCTGAAGTGCTATAGGGAGAACACGGGGAAGACGCTGCTCTGCTCCAATATTGCCTCGCAGTACCTGCAGTGCGTCAACAGTGCTAAGCAGGTGAGTGGAGGTTCTCAGTCAGGTGTATTAACTGTAGATTTAGGGCATGAGTTTGTATATTTGGAGCGTTTCTCCCTTGGTTTGGATTGGATTGGTTTGGTTTGTTTTCACACAGGCACAAACCTAAACGCACCAAAATACGCACTAATAAACCACATGAGCTCAGTGTGTCCTTTGATTGGTCAAAGCTGTCTCACACAGAAACAAGAAAATAAATAAATCTGATAAAAATTCTGTGTTCCAGCCAATATATCTGTGCTTTCAAACAAATATAACCACATTTTCCATATGAGGTGCAGCACAGATGTACACATGTACAGCAGTGAATGCAGCACGTGCCACGCTCAGTGTGTAAACAGCATGGAGCAGCAGAGACAGCGTTTGTTCGTAGCTGTGAGCTGTGGTAATTAGCATAATCTGGCTAATATATCAGTTTAAACTTTTGCCTTATCAGCAGTTTCTGAGGTTACATTATGATGCTGGGGAAATTAATGTGTGTCCATAGTTTTATGTAATGTGACTCTCACTTTCTCAAAACTCTAAAACTAAAAGATTAACAGATGAACTGTTTCATTGCACTTCTAAAATGACTAAAATACAGTATTATAGAATTTTCCTGATTGCTTTATTCTAAGTAGGTATCACTTAGGGTTTAGTGGCTCTTTATTTTGTATAAAGTAAGCAAATATTATCCTTTAAGAAGTGCAGGGGAGTACAATATAAGACTTTACGAACACATTTTTGTGATCAAATGATATGCTAATATACCATTCCAGTGTTCTGTTCTGTTTATGGTAATGGTTAAGTTTAAGATGTAATATAAATGTTAATATGTCATTAATGTCATTAACACTGTGTTCCATTCTGTCTTGCCAAAAGAATAACAAGTTTGAAGCATCACACTTATGGGAAAATGACCTGTAAGTTGAAATACTTCTTGACTTAAAGAAGTAGATCTAGATGTAGAACAGGTAAAAATAGATTGTTCGTTTTGTGTGTCTGTGTGTGTTAGGGATGTCCCTGATCTGATCATTTTAGGTGAGCCTTGAGCCGGATGAAATATATATATATAAATATATATATCGTCTGTTATCAAAAATCTAATCCAGCAAGCTAGCTCCCTATTGAGCCATCTACTACTTTCATCTATAACACTTCATTTTCCTCCAAACTGTCGAAACAGCAAATGTACCGAACTCTCTCTTTCTCTCTCTCTCCCTCCCTCCCTTTTTCCCTCTCTCTTTTCACACACACAATATGCAGCGACACTAGCGTACATGCATATATATGTGTATATAATAAAAACATAATTAAATCTGTTTCGCCACATGGTTTACACCCATGTTCTCGGTTTGATATTTGCACTATTTGCATCATTTTATTGTTTTTGTTTAAGTAAATAAAACAAAATATTGTTTGCATCAGTTTATTAGGTAAGCAGTTGTTTATGCTCCTTTAGGAAGTGCAGGCTAATATAATATAAGACTTTTACAACTTTTATATTGTTGTCATCAAATTATAAATATTTTTTTTAAACTGGATTGCCAAAGTATTGGATCTGGACTTGAGTTTTAGCAGATACTCAGAATCAAACGACTCTGATGCTTTGAGTGTGTCTGTGTGTGTGTGTGTGTGTCTGTGTGTGTGTGAACTCTGTAGCTCAGGTAGCTGAGTTGGAAACGCCTGTTGCTGGAACGGCGCCGCAACTAAATAAGCAGTTGTCACAGAAAACAAGCGGATGTGTTGGTGGCAAGTGGCCGTCCACTCCTCCTCCTCCTCCTCTTCCTCGTGTCTTCACTGCGTCGGGATGCACTGAACCCCCGCGTCTCTTTTCCTCGGCGAGGCGAAACCCTGTAATAAAGCGCTCACGCTGCCTCGGCGGTGCAGGCGTCCATTTACCGGCGGCGGCCCGGTGCTGAGAGTGGCCTCTCACTTTTCCTTTTCCGCTCGGCTTCGGGTGCTTCCCGGCGTCGCAAAAATTGCAGGCTGCCACTGCGCGGTCGTCTGCATAATGACGGAGGACAGGGGGCCGTCTCTCGGCCCTGTTTAAGTGCGTGTTAAATGAAATAAGCAGAGGCACGTTCATGCTGTTTAGGTTCCCGCTATCTCCCTCTATCACTCACCCTCCTGTTGAGAATTAGACCTTTGTCTGAGGGAGCAGGGGGCGGGCGAGAGCGCGGCTTCAACCTGCTTTAACTCACGGCGGCGGCGTTGACTGCGGCGGCGATTTACATTCAGATAGCTTTTCTATTAGATTTTACCAATGTAACTGTTTCTCTAGACAGCGGCCTACTCCGCTCTCTCTCTCTTCCCTTCTCTTGGGCATTAGTATTAGTATTAAAGCACGGTTTGAATTCCGCCGGGCTTAAGCAATGCATCATGTAAATGCGGATATGTTTTATTCATTTTTGTGTATGCGAAAAAAGCAAGCTACCTGAAACCTTTTTAGCATTCCCACCGTTTCCCCGCATGTGCACGCCTGCCATTATCTTGTAAATTTGAAACCCAAGTCTTGCCTTGGCGACTTGCAGCCCTTTATTTTATCAAGTGTATGCTTTAAAATGCATTCGTGTTCGCCCCGGGTTATCCCTGTAATCTGATTTTATGACTCACATAAAAGGATCACAGAATAATGCAGAGAAAACTCAATCTTGCCCTGGAGAGGTGTGTGTGTGTATGCGTGTGTATGCGTGTTTGTATTGTCTTAGATTATGGAGGATTGGGCCTGTGGAAGGGGCCAAGCTCTCTGAACTAAAATACTAATATGCAGTGGGCAAAGAAGCTCAATATATTCTATAAATATACAGAAGCTCCTATTGAAATGTTTAAGTCAGGATCTAAAAGATGCAAAATATAGTTAGTAATAGGGCTGTGTATTGGCAACAACCTGGCGATACGATACGTATCTTGATACAGGGCTCACGATGCGATATATCACAATACAACCTAATTTAATCTAGGTGGAAAAAGTTTAATTTGTAAACAATCAGAATGGTGGAAGCTCCATTAGACTTAATAACAGGTCCTGTAGCATATATCCAATATCATGCCACTTTTTTCAACAGTTTTAAACACTCTGTCTTCTTCATTGTGGAAGCCAAAATATGCCCACACTTCAGCTCTGTACACCCCAGGAGCCGGCCTAATGCGTTTAGATTCTGCCATCGCCAACGGGGTGCTAATGCTAATGCAGCGCTGTACTTACTTGCAGTGTACTGGAGGCACTACTGTCTACTGTCTGCCATCTAGCTTCCGGGAGTTTAATAAAAACACACTTCAAAAAAATCGATACAGCGTTTTTGAGAATCGATACAGTATCGCAAAACGTAATATTGCGATATTCAAGTGTATCGATATTTTCTTACACCCCTAGTTAGTAAGCACAAAAAAGTAAAAAAAAAAATTGGTTGATATATTGGTATATCATTGAAAAACCTGTTCTTTTCCCTTTTAAAATGAGCCACATTTGTAAGGATGTGGGTTGCACCACTCGTTTGGTGTTTGACGATCTTCTTGGAGAGTCCTCTTCTTGTGACGCCCCGTTATATGGAACTTCAGGTGGTCTTCAAGTTGGAGACACTGGTGCAAGGGCTCACTCCCAGTAATGCTGTAATTTTTTGTTTTGTGGAACACCAGCTTGAAGTTGCCCTATCACACGAGTTCTATCCATATCAGCCAAACGTGGCATGAAGAAGCAGATGGAGCAGAAGCATCAATATTAACAGCAGAACAAGCTTTGCATTGAAGGAGAGGTATTTTATACATAAAATTATGCATCATGCAAATTAAAAAAAATTATGCAAATGCATCATGATGCATCTTGGCATCATGTTCTCGTCCACCAGTCTTACACACTGCTTTTGGATTGTGATCCTCTTGATTATAAATGCAGTTACATTTACTGCAAAATGTAGGTATGATATAAAAGCTAATCCTTTCTCAGCACTTTATTATAAAGGACACATTCTGGACAATTGGACTAAAATGCCCTAAGGACTACTTTTTTATTATTTTTAATTATTTATTTATTTGTTTGTTTGTTTATTTATTTTATTTCACCAATAAAAAATGCCATGCCACAAGTCCTGATATGCACACGGGGACCTTCGATGCTGCACCCACTGCCCTGTCCACTGTGGGTGCTAATGCCCTCTATGATGTATTCCTGATGGACCTATGACCTTGTGTACCAGAAATACCAAACCCAAACTCATTAGGACTAGAAATACCCCAACACCAGGAGGGTGAAGACTAGCACATTTTTACAGCCTCTTTTTGAACCATTGTAGAGTAGCATCACAGCAGCGCTAACGCTCGGAGGAAAGCACAGCGACTCTGGTTCTGATACATCAGCTCACAGATGCAGTCTTGTGCTGATCCACATCACCCTTTAAAGTGATGAGAGAAAAGATTGCCATCTACTGTACCCACCCAGAGAGAGAGAGCAAAAGGCCAAACGTGCTCTCTCAGGGCTCCGGCAGCTGATGGCAAGCTGCATGAACAGGAAGCTAACTTCTTTAAGCTGTAATAAGAGAATTATTAGAGTATATAAGAAAACTTATAACCACACCCATTCATAGTGACCCCTGAAGATCTTCCCTATTTCTCCCTCAGCATCACTAATCACCTGTATTCCTGCATTGTTAAATAACGGGAAAGGTGTGCGGCGCTTTTGACACATGCTGTCCAGGAGACAGGGTTACAGACAGCGCACTGTCATCACGGGGGCTTTGTGAGGGTAATTACCCTCCAGCTTATCAATAATGAACTGATAACATTTAGCCCCGACCTTCCCTCTCCACTCTCCAGCTCTCTCTAATACGCAGGCTTCAGAGGCTGGGCTGCTGATAGCACGCTGAGAGGAGCAGAGCGGCTGATAAAAACGCACACTCTGCCTCCGAAGACTCGGCTGAATACCAGTTTATCGCCAGGAAAGGCTTGATATTTCTCCCCCTCTCTCTCTCTCTCTCTCTATCTCTCTCTCTCTCTTTCCTCTCGCTTGTTCTCTTTTGTAGCGCATCACTGACCCTCTCTTTTTGCCACGTTTTTTTTTTTTTCCTTGGATAGAGAAGTTCAGGGTTTAAGGATTAACGCCTGTTTGTGTGGAGAGTTGTGAGAGGCGATTTCCTTTCCTCTGGCTAAGCAGCTGTGTCCTTTACCTGAGAGCGTCTCCAATATTTCCACTCCATCCGGAGGTGTCTGTCCTCCTCTGTGCAGCGAGGTGCTCACCGTGGAAAATGTCCCTCTGAAAGTCTGGACCCAGCCAGCTGTGATCATGTACGGTGCAGCGTAGGTCAGTTGTTTAAGACTGGAGCTTTCCTAACCGCTGGGTTTAGAACATTTCGGATGGAGAGCTGCAGCTACATGAATGTAGTTATGAACCAAAGAATCAATCAGTCCATAAAGCAGAATAAACTTCCTGTGGCTCCCCCCCCCACCTTTTTTTAGCCTTTCTCCTCAATTAATCTATCTTGCTTTCTCTAGTTCTCACTCTCTTTTTGCCTGTTGAACATTGCTTAGGGGGTTTGAGTCTCTGTTTCATCCCACTTCTATTGCTTCTTTCTTTTCCTTTTTTCTCTTATTCTCTTTTACACTCAATTCCCAAACACATCTTAGTAGACTGCCCTGCACTTTTAACCACCAGAAATAACATTTATAGGGTTACAAATGTGAAAGAACTGTTTGAAAAGATTCCACCAGCTAAGATAATTAATTTTCTGGAAGTCCGTCGTATGAAGACACTGATTTAAGTCTGTGTTGCTCAAGTTATGAACATTGTTGATGCCATAAAATAGCCAACATGTTGCTGATGTGGCACAAAACCCAAACACAAACACTGAATTCCCCTCTTCTTTCACTCTATCCAGCTGTAGCGCAGTAATTCTGCATATATATGTCTTTTTTTTTTGTCTTTCTTGACTTCAAATCCTCTTTTATTAAAACACGTCTTAAACCAACAGTTTACCATATTTTTCGCTCTATAAAGAGCCCTTAAAATCCTTTTTTTACCCTCAAAAAACGTCAGTGCACTTTATAATGTGGTGCGCATTATGTGTATGACTTCTACCAGTTGCGTAGTTGAGGACCAGTAAAGCCACTCTATTGAAGTAAAACATCATACAGGAGTTCCAGTGAAGTTTCTCCAGCACCAAGGCTGGAGCAGTCCACTAAGCTCCTCTCTCTCCATCCTTCTCTGTCTCCCTCTCTCTCTCTCTCTCTGTATCTGGAGCAGTAGCCCGTATTGAATGTGTATTGACAGTCTGAGCGAGCACAGAGAGATCTCAACTCACTCATAGTTCCCTTACCCTTCCTTTATTCATATGCACTTCATCCCTCACTTCTCTCTAACTTCATCCCTCTCTCATTTCTCTCTCTTTCTCTCTCTCTCTCTGTTTTGCAGAACAAGCTGAGGACCGGAGGCTAACGCTGAGTCCTGGAGGAGATGGCATCACCGTGTTTAGAGGATGTTTCTAAAGGAGAGCAGAGGCACCACTGGATACACACCTGACCCAGAGCAACAGTATAGAAACCACAGCAACCACGGAGATGGGACAATCCTACAAACCCACCCAAATCCCTCACTCCTTCACCCCTCTTTCCTCCCTTTTCTCCTCCCTCCGTCTCGTTCTGCTCCTCTATTCCAGAGCAGTACAGTATTGCAGATACGAGAGCTTGTAGGAGGTGTAGTGAGAAGACTGTGCCGAACAGCTAGAACCAGAGAATTCTTCTTTTCTCAGAACGGTTCTCCGTTAGGATGAATCTACCTGAGATCCAGGTAGACAAACCAAATGAAACCAATCGCGAGCCTCAGAAAAGCCAGTAAGCTTCACCTTCACCCAGTATTTCATTCATGTTCAACTTTAAAAACTTGGAACCTGGTATTTCCTCATCTTCTTTCACACAGTGATTCTAGCGCTGCAGTTCTGTTGATTCATATTTCATGTTGGTGTTTTTAGTGCAAAGACTGCCACCGCCCACTTCACACACACACACAAACATAAAAACACACACCTCCACACCCTGCTCCTCCTCACCTGATGGCCAGCCAGCTCCTCATGCACAAGCACACTCACCCACCCATCCATCCATCCATCCATGCATCCAGCCTCAGTTTCAGTTTGTTGTGTCCGCGAGTGTAATTTTCATTGTGTTTCTGCTTTATTTCTGCTTTTCTTTTCTGTGTGTGAGAGCCATCAATCAGACTGCCTGATCTGTCACAGAGAATAAAGGGATGAAACTGGAAACCTGAATTTGTCCTATCACTGTTCCAAATAAAAATACAACTATGACTTGTGTGTGTGCGTGTTTGGAGAAGGTTTTGTTAGTGATATTAGTAGGGCTGCAACAAATAAAATGGATTATTAAAACACTATACACTATTTTATTAAAATAGTGAGGTGGGTTGCACCTCCCGCCAAGAACTGAATGAGCACCTGAAGAGGAAACATGTTGGAGCCATGTTCACTACGGGTTTGTTCTAATTTATTTAGTTAATTCGATTTTTTCTCTCACTCTGTGTTCCTAGAGCCTACTAGAGTAGTTAAACAAGTCTCATTCTAGGTAAATACATACAGCTCTGGAAAAAAAAACTAATAGAGCACTTCGGTTTCTGTATTAGTTTCTCAGATTTTGCTATTTATAGGTTTATGTTTAAGTAAAATGAACATTGTTGTTTTTGCAGAAAATGAGAAATGGCTGAAATAGCAAAAAAAGATGCAGAGCTTTCAGACCTCAAATAATGCAGAGAAAACAAGTTCATATTCATAAAGTTTTCATGCATCTTGGCATTATGTTCTCCTCCACCAGTCTTACACACTGCTTTTGGATTGTGATCCTCTTGATAATATTCCAGAGGTTTTCAAGTTGGTAGAATAAGAGAAAATAATCATTTTTAAGTGGTCTTTTAATTTTATTTTTATTTTTTCCTGAGCTGTTTATCTTATTTACATTTAGCGAACAAGTCAGCCCTAGAATTTTCCATTCCACATTAAATTCCACCTTAAATGTGCCGCTTTACCAGTAAGCTAGTTCCAAATCAAGCTGTAGTTTTAGTCTAGCTAACATTAGTGACTATTTTTCTTTTTTTTCTGTCGATCAGTGTTATTAGTGCTGCTAGAGTAGTTAAAGAAGGTGAGTCTCATTTTAGTAAATTTATATCTCGCTCACGCAGGTTTCCGTTCCACCTTAAATGTGGTGACAGTGTGGTTACAGCTACATTTAGAGTGAAAGGACATTATTTAAACATTTTTAATTATGCATTTATAGCCTTAAAGCCTTTTCTGACTCTGATGTTGTTCGGAATTGTTTGAAATTCAACGACAATAGTATAGTTATATTACGTGCACTGTGTTCGGATTATTAAATAAATATATTAAATATATATATATAATAATAATGATAAAATTGATGTAAATCTCTGGTTATTTGTCAATGTAAACAAATAAATTGTGTTTTTGCATACATATTTTTGCATCTCTTAAAATTTCCATATCTGAGCAATATTTTATATATATAATCTATTATATTAATAAATATGTTAATTGTTTTATCCAATTACTGTAATAATCGATTAATCAAAGAAAAAAAACTTTAATAAGAAGATTAATCTATTATCAAACTGTTTAGTTAGTTGCAGCCCTAATTATTACTTTTAATCATTGAGCTAATTAAGATCAATTGGTTATTTTACAAAATGAGAGACTTTGTGTCTGAAACTCGAGTAAATACACCCTTTTTTATGAAATCTAAATTCTGTAGTGCAATGCTGTAAATGATTGGTACACAAAGGAAAGATGGTACACCAGAGGACCTCAGGAAATCTAATGTATAATATAATGCATTAAAAATATGTGATTGAAATCTAAAAAGTGCTGTTTAGTGTTTAACCTGGAAGAAGCTGTATGTAAGCTTCACTATCACATTTCAGTTCTTTGATGTTTCATAGGTCCCACAATTGAACCCTGTGGAGCTCCACCATTTACAATAGTTATTATTCATAATAGCACAATAATTAGCCAAGGGTTCAATGGGTTGCCATGTAGACGGTCTAGTCCACTACTCCCCAGTCTCCCATAGTCTGTAATTTGTTATTTCTTTTTGTTTCAAGCTTTCCAACATTTCTCAGTAGGCATACTGCCTTTACAATAAACAATAATCAATCATTTGCAGATTAGGTAAAGTGTGAAGTGGGTAAGTCTCTCACAGTAGCCTCAGTAGGTGCTATTTAAACATTTTTTGGACACACACACATATATGTATATGTAGAGATGCTCCCAGCTGTGAAAACTCAATATAAGACCCATGCAGAGGATGGAGAACATGCACTGGTAAAATGACCAAATTGATCACAGCTCATCACATGACTAACAAGGAATGAAGAAGCTCCATCCATCATGTGTTTGGTGTTGAGGATCGACACGTTCCCACACTTTCCCTCTCTGCAGGTGGGGGCAGCAGATGATGCCTGAAGGGGGGGGCTGCTATGGGTTCTGCAGTGCTAACGCTAAGAGAGCTGGGATCAGTGTCCTGGTTCCTTGTGTGTTCTTTCATAGTCTGGATGACTTCAGCATTCATTTACAATGTAGGAAAAAATAAAAACTTTAAATGTGAAGTTGTGCACAAAGCTTGATCAGTATCAAAGTATATAATGTGTCAGTTATACTTTATATATCAGTCAAGATCATATCTCTCGGCCACTATGATCGAGAGATCGCTGGTTAGAATCCCAGTCATGCAGCTTGCCATCAGCTGCCGGAGCCCCGAGAAAGCACAATTGGCCATGCTCTTCTTCTACCATATTTGGTAGAAAAGTAGGTAAAATTTTTTGAAAAATGGTCCAAAAGTCATTCCTGAATTGTGAAAGTCATATTTTCTAGAGTCATCACTTTCTTTTTGTACTGTAATATATATATATATATATTGGATTGACCAACACACAGTACAAAAAGAAAGTCCAGGTAGAAAATGACAACCTTTACAATCCAGGAATGTTTTTTGGATCATTTCTAAAAAAAAAAATCCTCCTTTTCTACCAAATATGGTAGAAATACAGACGCCTTGTGCTGATCCACATCACCCTAGGAGTGATGAGGGGAAAGAAAAGCGCATGGCCAATTGTGCTCTCTCGGGGCTCCGGCAGCTGATATATATATGTCCACCTTAAGGGGGTGCCTCCCACTTTTTGCTGACAGTAGCCCACCAGCCAGGTTTGTCATTCCTGCAGTCGGCAAAATATGAAACTTCAGCAATCATGAATGTTTATTTTTATATCCTGTATGTAAAATATTGAATATGTGTTGATTTTATGGGGAAAATACATGAATAAAACATATGTATATTTTCTTTTCGTTGTTGTGTTAAAGATCACAATATCTCAATATTGCCATTGTCTTCATCTTGATGTCTGCGTAATTAACTGTGTATATATATATACAGTATATATATATAATAAAATCATGCATAAAAGCACCTGAAGAGAAATAATCAGTGTAAAAAAGCAGTCTGTTTCCAGTACCTCAGGCTGAGAGACGTGTGTGTGTTGGTGGATGTGATTGATTTTAGGGACAGTCCCGGGTTTAGGTCTGATGAAAGCTTTCTCTGATAGCTGTGTTGATGGTTGCAGTCAGAAGACTGCATGTGTTTCTAATCGATCAGGGGCTCTTGCAGGATTACACCACCATGTCCCTCCATCCCCAATCCACCACTTACCGTGAGCTCCACGTCAGCCTGCAGCGCTGCCTTTTACTTTCTTATTACTCTTTAATGGCTTAAGCCGGTGGATCCGCGCGAAATTACAATCTGGCCTTTTCCCAGTGCAACACTTCACTAAAATGCTGAGATGCAGCACGGCCACAAGAAAACACACAAAAAATACTACAGGTTATTCAAATATTGTAGATTATCTATACTTCACTCTTATTTACATTACTGACTTATTATTAATTTGAGAAGTTCACCACGGCTCACGTTCACTCACACACATATACACACACGCGATTCTTATCTGCTTAATGTTTCCAGAGTTCATATATATATATATATATATATTTAAGTCAGGAATATAATCAAGAGGAAGATGGATGATCACAAGCCATCAAACCACCAAACTGAACTGCTTGAATTTTTGCACCAGGAGTAAAGCAGCATAAAGTTATCCAAAAGCAGTGTGTAAGACTGGTGGAGGAGAACATGATGCCAAGATGCGTAAAAAAAAAAAACTGATTAAAACCACCAGGATTATTCCACCAAATATTGATTTCTGAACTCTTAAAACTTTATGAATATGAACTTGTTTTCTTTGCATTATTTGAGGTCTGAAAGCTCTGCATCTTTTTTTTTGTTATTTCAGACATTTCTCATTTTCTGTAAATAAATGCTCTAAATGACAATATTTCTATTTGGAATTTGGGAGAAATGTTGTCTGTAGTTTATAGAATAAAACAGCAATGTTCATTTTACTCAAACATAAACCTATAAATAGCAAAATCAGAGAAACTGATTCAGAAACTGAAGCGGTCTCTTAATTTTTTTCCACACACCTTTTGCACTGATTTCAGACTCTTAGCCTCAGCCTTCACACTCCTGTGTCAGTGAGGGAGGCAGGTGACGGCCGGGTGGGCGGTGATTTGAGCATCACTCTGACCAATGAGCTGTGAAGTGTGTGTGTGTGTGTGTGTGTGTGTGTGTTTGGGCGCGGTTCGGTTGGGGCCCGCCGCTGGGGCCACACACACTTCATTATTGTAATGGGGAGGCAGATGGCAGCCTCTTCTACAGCTCCGTTAGTCTGATAGCTCTATTCATCAAACACACCCACCATCCAACAGCTCCAACAAATTATTTACAAACTACACACTTCTCCCTCTTTCTTCTCTCTCTCTCTCTCTCTCTCTCTTTCTCTCTCTATCTCTTTCTCTCATTCCCCCAGCTTCTCTATCACTTGCTCAAACTCTTAATTTTTTTCTCTTTTTACTTGTGTGTCTTTTCTCTCTTTGTCTTTTCCACTTGTTTCTTGACTCCCTCGTTCACATTTATCTCATATTCATGATACATGCAGTACAGTGCATCTCAAAAAATTAGAATATCATTGAAAAGTTGCTTTATTTCAGTAATTCAGTTCAAAATGTGAAGCAGATACAGCTGTGCAAAAAAGATCACTTAAAAAATGTCTCTTTGATTTTACCAAATTGAAAAACACTGAGCAACACCACAAACACCATAGCAACCAACTAGCAACCACCATGGTTTTCATAGCAGCACCTTAGCAACCACATAGTGAAACCTTTCCAACCACCTAGCAACTGCTAAGCAACACCTTAGCTACACTTAGCTACACCACTTCGAAACTACATAGCAATCAACACAAATACCATAGCAACACTTTAGCAACCACCTAGAACTTACATGGCAACAAACACAGATACCATAGCAACACTTTAGCAACCACTTAGAACTTACATGGCAACCAACACAGATACCATAGCAACACTTTAGCAACCACCTAACAACCACTTATCAACACCTTAGAAACCACCATGGATTCCATAGCAACACAGTAGCAACCACCTAGCAACCACTTAGAACTTACATGGCAACCAACATGGATACCATAGCAAAACTTTTGCAACCACCTAACAACCACTTAGCAACACCTTAGCAGCCACCACATATACCATAGCAACACCTTAGCAACCACCTAGAAACTACTAAGCAATACCTTAGTAACTAACATGGACACCAAAGCAACATCTTAGCAACTACCTTAAAACCACTTAGTAACACCTTAGCAACCACCACATATACCATAGCAACACTTTAGCAACCACCTAGAAACTACTAAGCAATACCTTAGTAACCAACATGGACACCAAAGCAACATCTTAGCAACTACCTTAAAACCACTTAGTAACACCTTAGCAACCACCACATATACCATAGCAACACTTTAGCAACCACCTTGCAACTGCTAAGCAACCACCACAGACACCTTAGCAACCACCTAGAAACTACTTAGCAATACCTTAGTAACCAACATGGACATCATAGCAACATCTTAGCAACTACCTAACAACCACTTAGCAACACCTTAGCAACCACCTTGCAACTGCTTTACAACACCTTCCAAAGTCACCTTCATTTTAGCCAATTTTGAATTTTAGCATTTAGCCAAAAGTCAACAGCATGTCAACTTTTCACACAATTCAGACAGAAACAGCTTAACAACCTTTTAAACTTTAAAGCGTTATTAGCGTACTTTTCCAAACCAAACCATTTTAGTTTTGTCCATATTTATAATTTTATTTGCTGTACTTGATGTAATTTTTGGGAAGGAGAGTAATATTATTTTAATTCTCTGTATGTCCTGTACATATTCAGTATTTACATGATTTCACTTGATGCGTATCCCACAGTTACATGCAGTCTTCTTTAACTTGACATAACCCTGACACATGACAAAAGTCATGGGATATGATACTAGTTTCTATCCCTAGCATTTCAGAGGGATCCTTAAACCTAAACCCATATCTCAAGCAGAAACAACTGAAAAAAGTCATCTAGGTTTGCTTCCTTTCGCTTTTTTTACTTTGATCTGGGGTCTGGAGGCGATATCAAATATATTTTCTGCAAATGTAAGAAAATCCTTTAAATATGTTTCTCTTGGTTAGCAAGTATTTGTACTTTTTATGTTCCTCCTGTGGGTTCCATTGTTTCCTGGTCACTTTCTAACAGTGGAATCATAATTCATGGTGGTATCTGAGGCGAGCGATGTCTGTAGTTCTATAGATGTTCATCTGTGTTATTTTTGTTGGTGGAGTTGTTGCTGCGTCCGTGGGGAAATTTTGGTGGGTCTGCCACTTCAGCACCGTTACAAGTTTTATCCATTTGGAGGTAATGGCTCTCGCCGGGGCTCTCTGGAGGTCCTGATTCTTAGAAATGGCTTTATGACCTTTTCCCAGACTGATATGCTTCAGTTATTTTCTTTTATCATCTCTTTGGGCATTTTTGTTCATCATAGTTTAGTGTGCTGCTTATTGAAAGGAGATTTTTCAGTGATGGTTTGGTGCAACAGGGTGGGAGTGACTTTTTTTACTGGTGTTTTTTTACACCAGCACTATTTGGTCTGTTTAAAACGGACTCTGGTTAGTTTTTTGTACTCATGATGCTTTTCACTTAAACAACCGTACTCAGCATCGCAAGCGGAGGTGGTCTCAGTTCAGTTCCAAACCGTCTCTGTAGAGGTTGGTTTTTGGTGAGAATTGGTGCCATTCGGTCTCAATCCGACACACTTATCTAATATACTGCTGTTCAGGTGCAGTTTAACCTGATTCATTACCAAGATAATTACTTACAGCGATGAACAGAGGCTGTCCCTGCTGCTGTTCCATGCTAAGCTGTATGTGCTGCATTAACTGCTCGCCATTCACGCAACTCCACTTACCGACGCAACTCTGTGCACACAGCACTTCTTGTCTTTCTTTTAACAATGGTTTTCTTTTTGCTGCTGTCCCATAAATTCCATGATGTGCTGTTTTTTCTTCCACCTGACTGTGGATCTCTGCAGCTCCTCCAGTGTGACCATGACCAAAGATTTTGAGTGTGTGCATAAATCGAAGTCTCACTGCTCCTCCCTGGTATCAAACTCATCTGTTAAACACAACTCTTCTCCTTTTTATCAAGCTCTCTCTCTCTTCCCCTCTTCCTCTCACTGTAATTTCTGTATCTCTATTTCAAGATTTGTGCACACAGCTAGGGGTGCGGCATACTGTATTGTACGATTAAAAAAAATTATATCGTGTACAATATTATACCCTGAAATATCGTGCCATATCACCCACCCCTAATTATCACATCAGGGTACTACTTTTTTCCTGTTTTTAGCAAAAGAAAAATTCACACTGTTCTTGTTTCCCATTATATATCTACTAGAGACAGTTTATATCTGTCCAGTATCATTTATTTTACTTTAATCCTGCATATATGGAGATATTTGGAGTACATTACTATTATTAGTATCATGACATTCTGGATCATTGACTTCTGTTACAAATTAATGTTACTGATTAATTTCTTGTATTTTTTAAAATCTCAGTTAAGGGTGTGCCATACCGTATGCAATAAGAAAATGTAATATTTATTTTGTTGCAGACTAAATTACACACAGCTGGATAAACTCTATTAACTCATTAAGTGACTTTTGAAGACAGTTGATTGTGTAACCCCCTCGTCTTGGTCCCTCAATAAAGAAACTGCACAGCAGAGTTGGTTCTGAGCATTTACTGGTTGTCTGGTTGTATAAAATTGGACAGAAAACAGCAGCTTATCAGTAGACTTCTCCACACTCAACAGCATTCTCTTTCAGAGTCAAAACCAGACTGACATATTACAGTATAAGCACAATATAATTCATTATATCATAGACTCAATATTTTCAGTATTAAACAGCTCAGATTATTGGATTTTTTTTAGAGAAAGAGTTACACAAAAAACTTTAACAAATAAAATTAAATAAAAAAGAATTTGCAACCATTTGAATATTAAACTAGGACAAGGAAATACAATATGCATACCTGGTTGTATAAAATTGGACAGAAAACAGCAGCTTATCAGTAGACTTCTCCACACTCAACAGCTATAAAACGCAAATAAATAAAATAAGCTTCTTATTAAAATTAGCTTCAACATTAAGACCACAAGAAAAGCAGTGATAGCTTAGTTTACTGTAGCTAGAAATTAATGTATTAAACCGACATGGTAAACAATGCTAAGTTAACTAGCTGTAGCTAGAAGGCAAATACATCACAACCACATGGTCGAGCCAAATAGCTCAAAATAGATAACATTTTGGGAAAAAAAACAATCCAGTACTTATTTTTCAAGTAAAAGTACATACTATGTAATATTAGTACAAAATTAGACTTAGAAGTACCCCAACACACTTAAGCAAAATGGAGAGTAGAACTGAACCTACCATTCTCTTTCAGAGTCAAAACCAGACTGAACTAGAAAATGGAGGGTAGCTGTTTTCATAAGAAAGCTATACTCTATCTGACCAGTAGATGGAGTTGTATGCTTACAGAAACAAGTGTTTATATGTATTTCCTTTTAGAACGTATTTTGGCGAATTCAAATAAAATAATAGTACTTTATAAACAGTTCTTTTTTTTCTCTGCTACATTCTCCCCCACTTAAATTCGCCAAAATTATGTACAATAAATGAGATAATTATGAACACTGTATAAACACTGAACCATTGAAAAACATGAAAAAAAATAAAACAATTAGAATACCACAATGAGACAATTGCTCTGGGACTGCAATAAAACCATTCTCACACTAAAATGGGTAGTCAGCTCAGAAGCTGTTTTAGCAAAAAAAACTGAAAGAGGAGGTGAACTGCGCGTATTTCTCCACCTACAATCATGACTAAAATGAGGTGCGTTTTACACCTCATGTCTGCAATACCCTTAAGACTCACTGGGATTTAATCAATAGTATAAAAGAAAGAAAACCTAAGTCGAAATTATGACCTCTTATTACTAGTGTGCCTAACTGCTGTGTTCAAACTAAATGTCGAATTTGCCCATTTTTTTAAACTGTCACTCTGATTTCGAAACAGAGTTTGACTGCTCATTGTGTATATTAGGCGATTCACAGGTTTCAGTACACGGCCAATCCTGGATCTAGCAGCATGCGTGTTGTCTTGCTCATTAGGAACCGCCTCTTCAATGCATGGCTCTGGCACCTCAACATCACATAGGGTCACATTGTCAGATCTTTCACTAGTGATGTTAGTGTCCTCAGCAGACATTTCATCAGCAACCACGCTACTGCTGTCAGATTGTTCTACATGTTCAGAAATGGAAGCACCCTCATCATGCAGTTGGGTGACAACATCCTGAGTACATGTCTCCTCATCCTCATCAGACAAGACACTCAACAAATCTTCAGTTTCATCTCCCTCACAGGAAAATGGCAGAAAGTTCACACCGAGCAGAAGATTGCGATGCACCACTCTTATTTTGCTAGTGTTGGGATTCTTGATTTTGTAGATATGAGTCTGTGGGTTATGATCAACAACGGAGTATACAGTACTCTCCCACCTGTCAGCCAACTTGCGACGGGCACGCTCACCCTTATTTGCCACTAGAACGCGATCTCCAACTCCAATTTCAGATCCCTTTGCCCTTCTGTTATAGACATCAGCTTGATGTTTTTGTTCTTTTGAAGTGTGTGTTGTGGCTAGGGAAATAGCTGTACGCAAGTCATCTTTTAGAGACTCTATGTATTTCGAGTAGGTGACATCATCATGATCCCTCAGAACACTCTTAAAGACAACATCAATTGGTATGCGCGGGACTCGGCCAAACATGAGGTAGAATGGTGGGAAACCAGTTGTTTCATGTGCTGTACAATTGTACATAAATGTCAATGTATGAAGCATCTGGGGCCACTGGTGTTTGGGTCGTGCTGGAAGGGCTCTAATCATATCACCCAGGGTACGGTTGAAACGTTCGGTAGTTCCGTTACCCATGGGGTGGTACGCTGTAGTGTGGGATTTTCTCACCCCTGAGAGCTGCAAAAGGTGACTGATCAGTTCGCTCTCAAAATTAGCACCCTGATCAGAATGTACACGTTCAGGAAAGCCATAGAAACAAAAGTAATGGTCCCATAGCTTCTTAGCAACAGACTTGGCAGTCTGATCTGGGCATTGAAAGGCATGTGCCATTTTCGTAAAGTGGTCTGTAACCACTAAAACATCAACTGACTTGCCAGCTCCATCTTCAGCAGACCAAAAATCCAAACAGACAAGCTCGAGAGGTGCAGTTGTCTTGATGCTTTCGAGCTGTGCACGTCCCTCTGGTTCAGGCGTTTTACCAACAACACAACGGGTGCATGATTTCACGTAGCTTCTCACATCACGGTCAAGATCAATCCAATAGAACCTCTGTCGTGTAAGATACAACGTTCTGCATTGACCTTGATGACCGGCCTCATCATGACATCCTTTAAGTACTTCATTCCTTAAGGACACTGGAACAACAAACTGGAATCTTTTACGCTTGGTCAATGGGTCCCTTGATACTCGATACAATATTCCGTTATCCAATGCTAGCTTCTCCCATTGCTTAAGGAGCTTTAGAGCTGTTTGTGATATTCTGGCCTTTTCTCTCCTCGATGGTCTGCGTTTTCGTTCTATGAATGACATTACACTGCTCAGGTCAACATCCTCTAGCTGCTTTGCCCTAAGGTCTTCAAATGAGTATGAAGGCAGTGCGTTCTGACCAATGTCAGTCAATTGCTGTACATGATTAGCCAAATGAGCTGCACGGGTACGAGGTCCAACAAGCCAGTCAATGTGATTATCAAAAACAGCAGAAATTTCAGCATTTGAAAGACACGCAGCCTCTTGCTCACCCACAACACCCTGCTGCGGTGATATCGGTTTCTTTGCAAAAGATTGCACATTTTGGCTTGTGGCAGATGACCTGAAGAAGTCTTGAACAGAACCGTTTGACAGTTTCTCTGACTCATTTAATAGGTCTTTGTAAGGCTCACGAATGAGACGATGGCTGATTCTACCCTCTGTGAATGGTACTCGACTCAAAGCATCGGCCACTATGTTCTTAGGGCCTGGCACATACTTAATGTCAAATTCAAATGCAGCAAGCTTAGCAACCCATCTCTGTTCGCACGCGTCCAATTTTGGCTTGGTCAGGATGTGCGTCAGAGGGTTGTTGTCTGTCCAAACTGTAAAGGAATGTCCTTTAAGCCAGTGACTAAACTTATCGCAAATGGCCCACTTTAAAGCGAGGAATTCGAGGCGATGTGCAGGGTATCTGCTTTGAGCTCTATTGAGTGACTTACTGGCGAAAGCGATAGGGCGAGCCCTCTCCTCTCCAGGTAGGACCTGCGAAAGGACTGCACCAAGTCCATCAGCAGAAGCATCGGTTGACAAAACAAAGGGACGGCTGAAGTCTGGATGTGCCAGTAGAACGTGAGTGAGCAAGGCATCTTTGAGACCTTTCAGAGCTCTCTCACAAGCAGGAGTCCAATCTGCAGCAGTAAGTGTCCTTTGAGGAGTTCTGGTACTTAATTTGGTCTTCCTTCCTTTCTTCGCCCCCGAAATAAGCCCAAATAGTGGCTTTGCTATTACAGAGCAGTTCTCAATGAACCTCTGGTACCACATTATCAATCCCAAAAAGGACTGAATTTTCTTTGCAGAAGGTGTGACACCATCTGGACACATCAAATCATTAGAAGAAATGTCAACTATAGCACTGACTTTGGATGGATCTGTGGATATTCCTTTCTCATCAATGACATGTCCAAGGAATTGTACTGAACGTCGCAGAAAATGGCATTTCTTTTGCGAGAGCTTCAGGTTGTATTTCCTCAACCTCTGGAAGACAAGTTCAAGTCTCTCTAAGGCCAATTCTTCGGTTGGGGCATAAACCATGAGATCATCAAGGTAACAGAGCAGTGACAAAAAATTCTGATCCCCAAAAATGTTTGTCATCATCCTCATAAAGCTAGCAGGTGAGTTGCACAACCCTTGAGGAAGCCGATTGTACTCATATAAGCCAACTGGAGTGGTGAAGGCAGTGTACTTTTTATCTGCTTCGTGCAACGGGATGTTATAAAATCCTGAAGTCAGATCCATAGTACTAAAAAATGAATTTCCACCTAAAGCGGCAAGGCAGTCCTCCTGGTGTGGCAAAGGGTAGGCGTCTTTCACCGTTCTGGAATTTAGCCAGCGAAAGTCAGTGCAGATGCGAAGGTCACCATTCTTTTTCCAACAGAGGACAAGAGGAGAAGCAAACTCGCTAGTTGATTTACGGATGATTGATCTCTCCTCCATTTCGTTCAGTGCCACCCGCAATTTCTGATAGTGGCCTGGTGGGACACGTCTGTAAGGCAACCTGAAGGGTCTTTCATCCACTAGGTGTATTCTGTGGACAAAATCCTTCACTTCACCACAGTCAAGAGCTTGTCTGGAAAAGATGTCCTCGTAGTGAATCACAAGCTTGCAGATATCCAATTTGCACTGTTCTGAGACCTCGCATGAATCAAGGTCAATATTTTCCAAGCCATGATGATTTAGTTTTTCGTGCAACAAACTGAGGTCGTTTTGTGGCTGGAAAATCCTTTGACTGCAAGAAGGAATCTCAGATAAATTTTTATCTGTTTGAAAGTCTTCGAGCGCCAAACATGGGTAGACATCTGCTACTTTAGCATTTCGTCTGAGTGTCACAGGCTTGTCAGTAGGATTGATAATTTTCATTGGCACCCAACCATCACCCCAAAGTGGAGTAACAACACGACCAACTAGGATGTTTCGTGGGGCAGAACGAGCGCTCGTAGGTTCCACCATGACTGTACTGCCTGGAAGCCCACGATTTTTTTCAGGGAGCTTACCCCACACTACATGCTCATGGCCAGGGGACAAGGTAACTGCATGATGGAGCTTGACTGTTCCTACAACATCTGGAACGGCTTCTCCTCTCCAACGTTGCATTCCAGCTAGCATAGTCAAAAAGTCATCATCATCCGAATTCGTGTCACGTGTCCGTGAAATTATCTCCCAATATCTGTCAGTTTCTTTAAGTCTGTGAACAATGTATTTGATCACATTTGTCCCCAAGATTAAATCATCCACTTGGCCAGGGACAACTAAAGTGGGCACAATAACATCGCATCCATAGACAGTTAGTGTCAAATCACACACACTTTTGGGAAAAGCCCTTTGGCCTCCACAGCCAATGAGAACAATGTCAGGGTTGTTATCCACGGTGCCATTCAAAGCACCAGCAGTAATGAGCATGTCCGCAACTGCATCACTCACAGTGCAGGCCATTGAGCCAGTATCAAGCATAGCACTTACTGTAAATTGTCCATTAATTACTACAGGAGTATAAAAAAGACTGTCTGAGTTGTTAACGTGTTGTGTGTTCTGTACCACTATCTTAGATGTTTCAAGAACATTTGCACCAAAAGCAGAATACACACACTCAAAATCAGGAATTTCCATGAGGGTATTGTGATCAAAGCCTACACTTCCCCTCTCCAAATGCAGGCATTCTCGTTTCCCGAAGGAGAAGTAGACTGATTGCGCTCTGTGCTTATTGGGCAGTTCTGTTTGGTGTGACCTGGTGCATAACATCCGAAGCACAAACGTTCAGCTCTACAGTGTGAAAATGTAGTATGCAACTTATCATGGCAGACACGGCAGCCTTGAATTTTGTTGGAAGCATTGTTGGGTGCATTATGGTACGTTTGGCGAGGACGCTGCTCCCTAGTGGTTAAAACATCCAAAACTTTAGACAGCATATCAGTCATGCGATCCAGACTTGGATGGCTAGCTGGATCCAGAGCTTGTGAGGGTTCCACTGAGTGCTGCTTGAGGTTTTTCAGTTCCTGAGTTGAACCATGTAAACACTCATTATGATCACAAACAGCAGCATTGTTTTGTCTCATGTTAGAAGGTGCCTTAGCAGGAGAAATTATCTGTGTTTTTTTCTCTCTCTGGAACTCATCAATCTGTTCCTGCACCTCCTTAGCAGTCCACTGTCGAATGGGTTTGGTCTTAAACACATAGACAAGGCCTGGGTCAGGGCAGTTGCGAATGAACATCATTGCTACCTCCTTACTAATGTCTTCCATGTGTTTGCCTTGTGTCTGCATTAAACATTCATCTGCAATGTCTGCAGCTTTGTTAACACGGACCCAATAATCGATGGGGCACTCATTTTGTTTTGGCAGCGTGCTGTAAAAATCCGCAAGTGGCATGCTCGAGTAAGACAGTGTGCTAAAGTTTTGTTTCAGAATGCCATAAATTATACCAGGGTGGCAAGTGACATCTAGAGTTGGGTCACTGCGTAGAGCAATCTTGACAACGTCTCTAGCTCTGCCCCTGAGTCTACTCATAATTTCCTCTGCGTGATCACTGCGTTGTACATTTCTCTTCCTTAAGTATACCTGTACTGTTTCCACCCACTCATTAATGTCGCATGCATCTGACCCATCCCCTCTGAACATTAGCGGATCCTTTATGTCAGTGTTCAAGATAACATTAACCCCTGAGAGGTTGAGAGATGTGTTGTCTACATTGGGAGCGCAGCACGAGGAGTGATCATTTACAGTGCGGGAACGATCATCAAACTTCCCCGAAGATAAGAGTCTGGCAGTGACAGTGTCACCAATGTGTTTTCCCAGCTCTTCAACCATTGTCCCTAATTCTCTAACTGCATTGTCAGAATCTCTATCATTGAAAGCGTGATTAGGTGTAGAGGAGCACTGGGGTTGCCTACCAGTATTATGTGTACTGGGCATATCTATAACAACTGAATCCTGTGCTGAGCAGCTACCTGTATCTGCAAAATGTACAGATCCCTTAGATTTTCCCCCAGCTAGAATAGGGCTACCTTGAAAATAAGCCATTACAATTTTCCCCAAATAACTAAATATTTAGAGTAAGCATTGAGAATAATTTCTTCCTCCAATAAAAAATGTGAAACAAAAATATATTCAGGAATTATTTAAAAGAGAAAAAAAACACAATCAACAAATGGTAAAGAAAGCAAAACTTGAAATTACAAATGTAAAGTCCCAAATACAAAATAAAAGTAGCCTTTACAAATGTGATGAATCAGTCCAATATGTATGCCATATCAGCAAAAAATGGAAATGTATGTGCTGAGTCCTGGTTTTGAAAAACGTGAGTGGATTACTTGAAGTGCAGTCCTATTGTGCTGCAATGTCCTTGGTCCAGAAATAACTCACAGTAGAACACGCTGTTGTGGAATTGATGGAAGACGGAGTCACGGCACCATTGTAACCCCCTCGTCTTGGTCCCTCAATAAAGAAACTGCACAGCAGAGTTGGTTCTGAGCATTTACTGGTTGTCTGGTTGTATAAAATTGGACAGAAAACAGCAGCTTATCAGTAGACTTCTCCACACTCAACAGCATTCTCTTTCAGAGTCAAAACCAGACTGACATATTACAGTATAAGCACAATATAATTCATTATATCATAGACTCAATATTTTCAGTATTAAACAGCTCAGATTATTGGATTTTTTTTAGAGAAAGAGTTACACAAAAAACTTTAACAAATAAAATTAAATAAAAAAGAATTTGCAACCATTTGAATATTAAACTAGGACAAGGAAATACAATATGCATACCTGGTTGTATAAAATTGGACAGAAAACAGCAGCTTATCAGTAGACTTCTCCACACTCAACAGCTATAAAACGCAAATAAATAAAATAAGCTTCTTATTAAAATTAGCTTCAACATTAAGACCACAAGAAAAGCAGTGATAGCTTAGTTTACTGTAGCTAGAAATTAATGTATTAAACCGACATGGTAAACAATGCTAAGTTAACTAGCTGTAGCTAGAAGGCAAATACATCACAACCACATGGTCGAGCCAAATAGCTCAAAATAGATAACATTTTGGGAAAAAAAACAATCCAGTACTTATTTTTCAAGTAAAAGTACATACTATGTAATATTAGTACAAAATTAGACTTAGAAGTACCCCAACACACTTAAGCAAAATGGAGAGTAGAACTGAACCTACCATTCTCTTTCAGAGTCAAAACCAGACTGAACTAGAAAATGGAGGGTAGCTGTTTTCATAAGAAAGCTATACTCTATCTGACCAGTAGATGGAGTTGTATGCTTACAGAAACAAGTGTTTATATGTATTTCCTTTTAGAACGTATTTTGGCGAATTCAAATAAAATAATAGTACTTTATAAACAGTTCTTTTTTTTCTCTGCTACAATTGCACTGGATTCATTTGTTTAGGGGTTTCAGAATAAAGGGGGATGAATACTTTTGCACATCACACTTTTCAGATTTTTATTTGATTACAATTTTGAAAACCATGAGTAATTTTCATTTCACTTCCCAACTATGTGCTAATTTGTGTTGGTCTATTACTATCTATTAAAATCTCAATAAAATACATTTAAGTTTGTGGTTTTAAGGTGACGCAGAGCTTAGATTCTCTGCCCGTACCCGACCTGAGCCGAGGCCCGACCCGAAATCGGGTCGGTTCGGGCCGAGATTTCCCACCACATTCCTCGGGCCGGGTCGGGTTCGGGCTCCAGAAAATAGTCAGAGATGTAGGCATCTGTTTTTTAATTATGTTTTTATTTTTAAATAAAATAACGAAAATAACGAAAACTAAAAGTGAAACTAAACTACTTTATTTATAAGCGCTGTTTTCACTACCGAAGTTCTACAGCGGGAGTGTTGTGCCGATTCTGTCCGCGAAGCGGGAGTCGGATTCAGTAGCGGATTCGGCACAAGCGCGGCGGCACCTCGCCCTCCGCGGTGTTAGTTGTAAGCACTCGCGCTAGCCGCAAAATACGACAGAAAACACTGAGGGAGCTGCAGAATTATGTATGGGACTAGAATATGAGCACGAGGAGATCAAAGAGAAACAGGAGATACAGTGTGTGAGAACCTTTACCTGTGAGTAGCTCATACACCAGAACACACAAATCTCTCTCTCTCTCACTCTCGCTCTCGCTGTGTCTCTCTCGCTGTGTCTCTCTCTCTGTGTCTCTCTCTGTGATTCTCTCTCTCGCACGTGAACTCCTCCGCGTTTGACCTGCAGCACTGTGTGCAGCTGTTCTTAAAAATCATTTTAATTAAATAATAGTTCTATGCTTCTATGTTACAGTGTTATTTAACATAATTCTGATTATATTTCGCTCATTCAAACAGCCCGAAAACAGCCAGTTTATGGGTCGGGTCGGGCTTGGGCTCATAATGACAGTTTATGGTTCGGATCGGTTCGGGCTCGGGCAGAACGTGCACGGGCTCGGGCTGGGTCAGATCAGATTTTTTGGGCCCGATCTAACCTCTAACACAGACCCTTAGCTCTAATTTCTTCTATTTCTTTTATTTCTTCTCACTCTATGCAGCTAAGAAGTCCTTGTGCAGTAAATAGTGATTAAGATCAACAGTTAGGAAATGCTGGGTCGTCTTTCTGAATCCGTACAGCTCATAAGGAAGTCGCTTGACTTCGGTTAACGGCTGCGGCTCCCATTCATCTCCTGCAAATTGTGAGAGACCTTTTCTCTATTTGCCCAAAAGGTTATTTTAATTGACCTGCTAAATATGCCTGGGACATTTATTTTAATTGTTGCTAATATAATTCAGGCCAGAGATTTTGAGTGTGTAGCAGTAATTGAATGAGGTTAAATAATGCATAAATCAAAGTCTCATTGCTCCTCTCTGGCATCGAACTCATCTGTTTAACACAACTCTTCTCCGTTTAGTAAAGCTCTCTCTCTCTCTTCCCCTTCCTTTTCCTCTCTCACTGTAATTTCTGTATCTCTATTTCAAGACTCCTTAATTAGCATGAATATCTGTGGTACAATATTGGCAAACCATATGGTACCTGATCATTCCAATAACAGAGTACAATAACAGACTCGAATGTAAAGGATATATTTAGACATTTATTAATGTTGTTAATGTAAAAATAAAAAGTCATTTTCAACACAGAGGATTTTATATATATCATAATTATATATTTGTACTCCCCTTAGGTTTTTATAAATATTATATTTAATATTTTAATAGGACAACACTGAAGATATGTAAGAAGACTTTGATACAATATAAAGTAGTCAGTGTGCAGCTTATAGTATAACAGTTTCAATTTACTGTGGTGTGCATGAGAAGTATGTATGTTACATTTGGTGTTTTCACTCTCACATGCCACCTCATGGCAAAGAACTTCCTGAGGATCTAACGAAAAAAAGAGAAGAAAAGCCCAGGATATAAGAAGAGGAGTGCCAACAGCCTGAAAATGAGATACAGCATGGATAAGATCATACAGCAGTTTTCCAGAAAAAAGTTGACCAAAAAAGTTTAATGCGCATGCACAGCATCATATCCAGGAGTTGGCTTTTAAAAAATGGACAGATGAGTGCTGCCAGAATTGCTGCAGAGGATGAAGGGATAGGGCCTGTCAATTCTGTCAAGAACATATGCCACACACTGTGTTCCCAGTAGGTAGCCTCTTCTAAAGATGATGTACAAGAAAGCATGAAGCAAGAAAACAGTTTGCTGAAGGCAAGCAGACTAAAGGCATGGATTATTGGAACCATGTCCTGTGGTCTGATGTTTGATGAGATCAAGATAAAAGTATTTGTTTTAGGTGGTATCAAGCATGTCAGGGAAAAAGAGGGATAAAGAAGGAGAAAAAGAGAAAGAAAGAGAGAGAGGGAGGCAGAATGACAGAGGGAGACAGACAGACAGACAGACAAACAGATAGATAGAATCGATGTGTCATATCCAGATGTTGCTTGTTGAAAGTAGAATGAATATGAGTGCTGCCAATATTGCTGCAGAGGTTGAAGGGATTTACAGCTTCTAAAGCTGTAATTAAATTATTATGTTATTTTGCTGATTAAATAAAATATACACTGCCTGGCAAAATACCAAGTCTCTACCTGGATTTAAGTAAGTAAGTGATGTGGGGATGGCTGGTTGATGCTGCAGTTGGTCTGCAGGTTTAGGTTCAGCAACAGTATGTGCTGAAAGAATGAGGTCAGCTGACTACCTGAATATGTGGCTTTTTTTTTTTTTTTTTTTTTTTTTTTTTTTTTTTTTTTTGACTCATTTTATGTTTTGATTTGCAAAATAATGGAATATAGAATGTGAGATAATGTAAAAAGGATAGGCAAAAATAAGCCAAAGCTTCAGCCTATACCTTTTCGGTTCATATTTGTGTTGTTGATATGCTTATTAACAGAAAACATTTCTGTTTATGTGTATGTATATGTGTTTTCAACCGAAATAAACATGACTAAACTAAACTAAAAATATACTGAATATTATAGACCAGGTTATTCCTGAATCAATGGATTTTTTCTTCATATTCCAAGATAACAATGCCAGGATTCATGGGGCTGGAATTGTGAAAGAGAGCATGAAGGTTCAGGGAGCATGAGATCATCATTTATCATTTTCACACATGGATTGAGAGAGAGTTCACCACAGAGTCCAGATCTTAACCTCATTGAGAATCTTTGGGATGTGCTGGATGGAGAAGAGCTGCTTTGTGCAGTGGTCAGACTCTACCACCATCAATGCTGCTGCAAGATCTCGGTGAAAAATTAATCCAGCAACACTGGATTGAAATAAATAAATCTTGTGATGATGCAGAAGCTTATTGAAACAATGCCACAGACAGTGAATGTGCATATGAATCATGCAGAATTAATATAGTAAGCAAAATGTACAGTTTTGAAAACAATGGTTAATTGAATTGATTTCATAATTATTTACTAAAAAAAAAAAAAAAAAAAGACCTTTTTTTGCATAATCACATACAGATTAATTTTCTCATTTAGTATAAGTTTTGAATAAGGACCCTATACTTCTGACCCCAGTGATCATGTGATCCTCTCAGTTCGCTAAACTGGCCTTCTTGTGTTTTTGGCGTCCATATTGATGCATTAAACATGAGTCCCAGGCAGTAAAGTGCTGTTAAAGCGTTCAGTCATCTTCACTTTTTATTTTGACGCTGTGTAGTCGTGTACAAGCTATCTGTGGTTACTTTTCAGGGATTGTGTGTTTGTATATATGTGTGTGTGTGTGTGTGTGTGTGTGTGTGTGTGTGTGTGTGTGTGTGTCTGAAGGTTATACACCACACACACATTCTTCCTCCTGAGATTACCGGCATGATAATGAACTTCAGTGCCACTGTCTTGGCGACAAAAGAATGACCTTGCATGGTGTGTATGTAATGTATGTGGGTGTGTGTGTGTGTGTGTGTGTGTGTTTGAGCGACGAGCCTTTCAGTAAGAGAAAAATGAAGCTTCACAAAAGAGCCTTGAGAGTAGAGTGCACTGGTAGACCGAGTCTGGAGAGGCAGCGCTGCTGTTTCCTTTACCTTCTCTGCACTGGTACCTTTTTTATCTAGCTGTGCATTGAACACACACACACACACAGTCTCACACAGTCACACACACCATCTCCATCCATCTCTACAGCTCCTCAACTAATGCACATTTTAAACAAAAGCAGTTTAAGTGCTGATTTCCTTATTTTAAAAATTGATATATTACATATTACTGCATTAATTAAAGGGGTATATTTATAATACAGTGGTAAAATATTATGTTTCCTCACTTAAGTAGAAATGCTGGTTTTCTATACTTTACTGGAGTACTTATTTTTCCACTTTTACTACTTTCATTTTAGCTCGTTTTCATCGAAAGTTATTTGCATGGTTTTTTCCCTATATTTTACTGGCATAAATATTTTTCAGACAACTTTTTACTTTTACTTCTTATATTTTCACACAATTATCTGAACTTTCTACTACTTACATTTTTTTTAAATAGCCTTGTTACTCCTAATTCATTTCAGCTCATTTTAACCCCAGCTTCTCATCATTCATTTAAAAAAAAACTCTATCCAGATAAATCTCTCTTCCATCCAGAAAGAGAGTGATATATTTGATTGTGATTGGATGTAGAGAAGTATAAACATATACATTTCCGACTTCCTATTAGTTCATATGTGGTTTAGCAACACAGTCTCGTCAGATAGGAGATAACTAACAGCGCTAGGAACAGCATGCAGTTCATTCCTGTGTTATTTGTGCGAATAACAAATCAGTGTTCTAAATAGGCTTTACCCAGTAATTCAGAGCTAAGAAACAAATGGTTAGAATTAGTCTATGGAGGAAAAACACCACCAACCAAGTACAATTGAGATAGGTAGGTGTATGTTTAGAACAGTTCTGTTTACATTAGTTAAAAGTACAAACCCACCCTGGGGTGGATTTTTTACTTTCTGGACCTGGACTACCCACCTCTGTGTGTAGGTAACTATAGGTTTAAATAGGATCTCCGGTGGATTTGGTGTTTTACAGAGACTCTTAGACTGGGTCAGTATAGGCTTAACTGCACTTAGCAGGGCTTTATTACACATGTTGTAAAGTAACGTATAACATTGGAAAGACTGTTATTAGTGTAAAAAATGTCTTAATTTTAAAACGTTTAAAAACTTCCTGGTGTCGCAGTGCTGTTAGCCAATCAGAGGCGATATGTTTACATATATGAATATTCATGAGCAAGAGCCGAAATCCTATTGCTCCCTCCCTCCCACTCCTCCACCAGACTAAAGCAGCGTGATACTGGATCACCGGAGCACGTTTTTTTTTTTTTTCACAAAAACAGCTCACATGGCATTTATTTATACTAGAGACTAAAGTTAGACATTTTAAAATGAATGTAAAAACCCCTAAATACCTTGAAATGGCCCTGAGTGCAACTAGTGGATAACCACTTCCAGGAAGGCTGAAATACAGGTAAATGCATGTACATCAGAGTTTACATCCACTTACAGCAAAATCACAGAGCTTGTATGAACATGATGGGGTAAAACATCTTTAAAAGTCACTGATCCACAGGTACCTAAGGACTTTTTACGTTCTCCTCTGTTTCTCTTCCTCTCTCTTCCTCTCTCTCTTTATTTCTCTCTCTCTCTCTCCCCCACTGAGCTGTCAGAACGTTAAATCCGTTCGGGTGGTGGGGCGGGGGTGCTGTTTTGTAGGCAGACTCCAGTGTACATAAACCCATCCATGCGTGAACTCTCAATCCCTTTTACTCCGAGACTGGAAAACTGTTTTCTCCCTTTGAGGGGATTTCGAATTACTCCCCTGCCGCTACATCCGAGACATTTCAGCCCCGTCTGCATCCAGCGCTGCTCCCGTATAACCTTCTGCTCAACCTGGCCACGGGGCTTAGCTGCCCGCTCTCGTCTTTCTGCTTCTGTAAAGCACCTTTACTACCCGTGACCACAGAAAGAAGAAAGCTCAAAGAGGGTGCAGGGTACAGTGTTTCAGCACCCTCCGTTGAACAAGTCATAGTGATTCGTTGTTAAATAAGCTAATTAAATAATTATATAATTATAAGCTATAATTACAAATTTGCTAAGATGTAGAGGTGTAGAAAATATTGATATTCATTACTCTATAGGTAAAAGTATAGATACTAGGGTTTAAAATACTTCTCTAGAAGTTGAAGAAGCATCAACTCAAGCTTTTTACTCTTTAAGTAAAAGTGTAGAAGTACTGGTTTCAAAACTAAGACGTGTGCAGGTGTGATGGATCACAGTATAAACCAATAGGGAGTCGATATATGGTATATGTTTATACTTCTCTACATCCAATCACAATCCAATTCACTCTAATTCATCTGGATGGAGAGATTTATCTGGATAGGGGTTTTATTGAGTACAGGTACACAGTGTAGTGAAATTACGTTCCTCCGGAACCATGGTGCAACATGGAACAACAAGCAATAAACAACATAAAGTGCAGGAGTGACGACAGTGCAACATATAACTATAACACTAAATAACAAAAAATACAATAAATACAAGACAAGACCATTTAAAAGACAGGACAGTGCAGTACTGATACGGTATAATAATGTGTATAGTGGGGATAAGGTGCAGAGATATGTAACATACTATAACATATAGAACATATATAATCACAGCAGTTACTGAGGTAGACAGTTTATAGTTTTTTGAGAGTGGCAGCAAATATTGCTGATAGGGATAAAGACATTTCAGTCTCTGTGTGCTGAGTGTGAGTGTGTGTGGGTTAAGTTCAGTCTTTGTGTGTGTAAAGGGAGGGGGGGGGTTCAGCTCTGTCTCTGTGTGTTGAGGAGTCTGACTGCCTGGTGGAGGAAGCTGTTGCAGAGTCTAGTAGTGGAGGCTCGGATGCTCCTGTATCTTCTGCCGGATGGCATCAGAAAAGCCGGAATGAACAAAAAAAACAAGCTGAAATGAAATAGGAGTAACAAGGCTATTTTTAAAATGTAGTAAAAAAAGTAGTAGTTGTAAAAAGTGATCTGAAAAATGATAAATGCTTCAATAAAGTATAGATAACCAACATTTCTGCTTGCACAACATATCAAAAAATATTATTACTAATGAATAAGTAACTAATGTTTAAGGTTGTCACACACAGGTTGTCCAGTGAAGCTTTGGACTTCACTAAGGCTTTTTTGGTGAACGGTGAATCAAATCCAAGACAACTGTAGTGACCATACTAATAGAATTCTAATAGAATTGAGTCAGGATTTAGCCTTAACTTGTTAGAATTACAAGATATCAGGTGTGAATTGGGAGTGGGGCTGTAAAATTTGGATGTTTTGGGTTCAATTCTCTCATTATGGCAACTGGATATTCTGCATGGCACCTCATGGCGAAGAACTCTCTAAGAAAATGTGATTTTCCATTGAGGGTTTTTTTTTAAATGCAAAAGAAATGTTTGAGAATGAGAGGAAAAAATTGATAAAGAAAAGCGAGAGCATTAGATTGAGAAAGAGAAACGATTGGTAGAGAGAGAGATAGAGAGAAAGAGAGAGAGAGAGAGAGAGAGAGAGAGATAGGCTGTAGGTTCTTTCTGTCTGCTTCTTCAGGGAATGCTATCCACTCCATTTTTACATGAAAGGCCTTTCACTGTTTTTGTGATTGAGGGCGTCAAAACACACACAGAGTGTGTGTGTGTGTGTGTGTGTGTGTGTGTGTGTGTGGAATCGAGGGTGTGAGGTGCGGGGGGGGGGGGGGGGGGCTGGTATTTCACAATGAACAGCAAAATCCAATCATTCTGGTCAAAGCTCTGAGCACACAACAGTAAGAGTACACACACAGTTACACACAGTTACACACACACACACACAGATACACACAGATACACACACACACACACACACACACACATAGTTACACACAGATACACAAACCTGCCGCCTTCGCAGTCGATTAAAGACAATGGGTGCACACCAAAGATAAAGATTCAGTCAGCCTCCCTGGACTCACACAATAACACTCCAAAGTGCCCCCCCCCACTCCTCCTTCATCATCCCAACACACACACACACACACACACACACAAACACACACACTCATACACACACACGTCCCAAATCCCCTTCAGGCTCTCCAGAAACATTGATAAGCGGATGTCATTTCTTCCCCGAGCTAACCTACATTCTTCTGCGCCGCCGCCGCCGCGACTCCGCCATAATCAAAATCAATAACGGCCTGAGGGCGGCCAGAGAAAGCAGCTAATAAGCTCATGCTAATGAGCCTGAGAGAAAGGTCAAGTCGAAACAAAAGATTCCACCCCTTCCCCATTATAAATATTTAACCGTGATTACTGCTACAAGAACAGGTAATTAAGCCTTCGTTGGAGCAGAGCCTGCCTGGGCCCCATTTAACGCCGGCCCTCTCCAATAAGAAAGCCCCTTGGCCTCCTCTAATAGCCCTGCTTTTGTGGCCGGTGCTGTCTGGGGGGGGGGGGGGGCAAACACAATGTAATGTATGGGGTTTTAATTCACAAACACACAGAAATACACACACACACACACACACACATAAAAAATATTGGCTTTGAACTCTCTCCTCTTGTCCCTATTAAAAAAAAGTAGATTAAAGTATATAAAGCATTATTATGCTATAGTGCACTAAAGTACTAAAGTGCTAAAATGGTACAACTTTTGTACTTATTATACTTGAATTACAGTATAAAAATAGAACTTTAACTGAACTAAAACGGAACTATTTTAAATGTACAGGGGTTGAGCAATAAAACTGAAACACCTGTCATCATTTTAGTGTGGGATTTTAGGTTTCATGGCTAAATTGGAGCAGCCTGGTGTTCAATCTTCATTAATTGCACATTGCACCAGTAAGAGCAGAGTGTGAAGGTTCAATTAGCAGGGTAAGAGCACAGTTCTACTCTAAATATTGCAATGCACACAACATTATGGGTGAAATACCAGAGTTCAAAAGAGGACAAATTGTTGGCGCACGTCTTGCTGGAGCATCTGTGACCAAGACAGCAAGTCTTTGTGATGCATCAAGAGCCACGGTATCCAGGGTAATGTCAGCATACCACCAAGAAAGACCAACCACATCCAACAGGATTAACTGTGGACGCTGTAAGAGGAAGCTGTCTGAAAGGGATGTTCGGGTGCTAACCCGGATTGTATCCCAAAAACATAAAACCACGGCTAAAACAAGCTACGTGTGACAAACCACTAGCTAATATCCAGGGGCGCAGATGGAAATTTTGAACTGGGGGGGACCAAGCTGTAAAATCATATATATATAAATATATATATATATATATATATATGCTGCAATAAACTTTAGAATATTCACTTTTCTGATCAACACTAGCCATACTGAAACTGTTATTGGTCTGGTATGTCAATATGTCCCCAGTGCCATCTGCGCGCATTCTTACACCATGATGCCAAATCACTGACAGCCTACTATTCCATATCACACACCAAAACTTCATGCCCTCTGCAAATTTTTATTTTAACATTTGCTGATGTCAACAAGATGAAAAATCTCAATCTCAGCACAGAAACTTGAAACAAACTGAAAGAAACTGTATTATAACAAAAAATCAAAGAACCTATGTGCAAAAATAATAATAACAAAATAACAAAAAATAACAAAACAAAATTGAAATGATTCACAAACATGCCTTCATGTAAATGATTATAAGATCATAAGAACCAGAACAAATGATTACTAAAATAACATCATAATAACATCATACATAAAATCAATGGAGAGAGCTGCTGCATGCCTCGGTGCATGCCGGGTTGCGTTGCGTTTAACGCAGCTCCGCCCTCCGGCTCAACTTTATTCAAATAAATCCGGCCGCCGCACTGTGTCCAGTCCAGCCAATCAGGGAAAAGCAGGCTGCGTCCAGCCAATGGGGGAAGAGCAGGCTGCGTCTTCACACACACACAAGCCTCTTACACACACACACACACACACACACAGAACAGGCGCCTTTCAACCACAGAAGAGAAGCTGAAAGCGGCAGAATATGGATTTATAGAGCTATAGGTTACAGTGAGGTTGGTAAAAAAATAAAAATATTAAACTTATGACTGTCTACTTCTGTTGCTTCATTTTAATTCAAAAACAAGCAAGGAGATCCAGCGCAGCGGATTGCGTTGAAAACAAGTGCCAGTGGACACGTACCGTAAGGAGCTGGTAACTGCCTGTGTCTGTAGTCTGTACAGGCAGTTACCAGCTCCTTAGAACCCCGGACTTGAGAAGGTGCGTTAAATTTACATTGGAACTGGAACACGGAGCTCCGAACAATGTAACCTCTGAACTGAACGCTTCCTAGTTTAAAAACGAGGGCATTGTGGAACACAGAACTCCACAAACGTACAGTTAATTAAATTAAAACCCCAAAGTTTATGCTTGTAGATGCTAGATTTCGGATGAGGTCACTATAAATCTGGGGGGGGACATGTCCCCCCCGTCCCCAGTGCCATCTGCGCCCATGCTAATATCACTTGTGCAAAATGTGCAGACAGTCCCACTCTATAAAGGTCCTGCAGATGTCAAGATGTCATATGCAGAGCTATACATGGAAAAAGCCCAGGTAAAGTGAAGGCAGTGATTATTAACATGTCAAACTGCAATGACAGAGCTTTGCAGGGGGATGGAAGCTCGTGTAAAGGCTATTTTCCAGAAGACGCCCCCCCTCCGGTGCAATCCGATAGCCTCAAGACACAGACAGGGCAATAAAGAAAGACTAGGAACCATTAACATGCCAAGCGCACACACACACATATATATATATATAAGTGCCTAAGCACAAACAAATGTGTTTGCAAAATATAAAAACAAAATGCCACGTATGTAATTTTCCATATCTGAAAACTACAGACAGCGAACGCCTGAGGCCACGGAGATAATGAGTTTCACAGGCGCTGTGCAAGGTTCCCGTGCACGTTCCTATCTATAGACACCACACATCCTGAGTGCATTGTAGCCGTGATTTATTTTCACTCTTACTGCAGTTTAACAAATACAAGCAAAGGTTTCGTAAATATATAAAACTGTTGATTGCTATATGTTCTATATATATATATATATTTAGCTTAAGTAAATTTGTTCTAATTAGCTTGACCAATTAATAATTTGACCAATTTCCTTTGTAACCTTTTCTAACTAGGTACAATCCTGATATTTAAGACTTAAGATGTATGACTTGCACAAGAGGAAGCACATAGTAATATTGTACATATTAATATAATGTCCACATATTGATATAATGTACAACCCCAAAGTTGTATGTAAATAAAAATAGAATGCAATGATTTGCACCAATCATAGACCATTTACATTATTTACAGATTTATTATAGGGACGCACTAAATATTTGGCAACTAAAAATTGTCACTTTTGGTGTCGTAATATCATATCGCAGCATTTAATTGCAGCTTGTGATGTTAGGATGATTTCAGCAGCATGCAGACCCATTTCACCCTTATCCATGCTCAAGTACATGAAAAAAAAAAATATTTTTTATTTTTACTCAAGTGCAGGTCTGAAGAGAGGTCTTCTACTTTTAATTTCGAGATGTTTAAGAGGTTAACGTTTTAAATATCAACTATTCACGCTCCATATATTTCAGTTATGGAAATTAAGCTGCGCAAACAGGATTGAGATATCATGGCAACCGACACATTTACATATATCCACCAATCCAGCCTGCAGCGGTTTAGCCCTGCCCATTCAAGTGTAAAGTAATAATAATAACAACAATAATATATAACATAAGCCATATATATATATTCTGTTTCATTTGAGTGCTTATTTAAACAGAACAGTACAGCCGTCATCTGCATACATCAGTACTAAAAACACATTAACAAAAACAACATGTCTTTATAAAGTATTAATAGAGGATGGACAATGGTTCACAACTATTTTTGGCACATAAACAGAACAAACACGAGTGCTCAATTATATCAGAACCAGCTTTTGTTTGAGTACCTGTCTATACTGTCCATGAAAGATTTAGATTGACCAGATTTTGGATTTTGCCGTTGTTGGGCCCTTGAGCAAGGTCCTTTACCCTATAGTACCCTATACTCACTATACTACCCTATACTTTCTATACAACCCTATACTACCCTATACTTTCTATACAACCCTATACTACCCTATATTCTTTTTACAACCCTATACTACCCTGTAGTTTCTATACAACCCTACATAACCCTATACTCTCTATACAACCCCACAACCTTATACTTCTATACAACAATCCTATACTACCCTTTTCTCTCTATACTACCCTATACTCTCTATATAACCCTATACTACCCTATATCCTTTTTAAAACCCTATACTACCCTATACTCTCTATACTACCCTATACTCTCTATACAACCCCACAACCTTATACTTCTATACAACCATATACTTTCCTATTCTCTCTATGCAACCCTATACTCTCTATATAAACCTACACCACCCTATATCCTTTTTACAACCCTATACTACCCTGTACTTTCTATACAACCCTACATAACCCTATACTATCCTATACTCTCTATACAACCCTACACTACCTTATATCCTTTATACAACCCTATACTACCCTATACTTTCTATATTGCTCTGCACTACTATATTATATATACTATACTCCTCTGCTACCCTATACTTCCCAAATATTCCTGATACTACTCTATATTCTTTATACAACCCCATACTATACTCTATATAACCCTATACAACTGTAAACTGCCCTATACTACCTTATATTCTTTATACAACCCTATACTACCCTATATTTTCTTCATAACCCTATACTACCTTATACTTTCTATACTGCTCTGTACTAACATATACTCCCTTTGCTACTCTATACTTCCTAAATACTCCTGTATACTCTCTATGCAACCCTATACTATAATATACTACTTATATTCTCTATACTACCTATGAAACCCTATATTATCCTATACTACCTTATATCCTTTATACAACCCTATACTACCCTTTACTTCCTATATAAACGTTTACTACCCTATACTACCTTATACTTTTATATTACTCTGTTCTACTATACTATATATGCTATAAACTATACTCGCTCTGCTACCCTGTCCCAAATATTCCTGATACTACTCTATAGTCTTATACAACCCTATACTATACTCTCTATATAAACCTATACAACTGTATACTACCCTATACTATCTTATATTCTTTTTACAACCCTATACTCCCCTATACCTTCTTCATAACCCTATACTACCCTGTACTGTCTATACAACCCTATACTATAATATACTACCTATATTCTCTATACAACCATTTAATATACTATGCTACCTGTGTTCTCTATACAACCATATATGCTCCAATACTACCCATGAAACCCTGTACTATCCTATACTACCCTATTGTCACGTCTGGTGCTGTTAGCTCCTCTGTCCCTTCCACACCAAGCTTTAATGGAGATTCTCAGGTCAACAACTACACTACCCAGAATGCACCACCCGCTGACATCACGCACTCACCTGATCACGTGACACCTCACCTGCTTCCTCCAGGAAGTCCCGAATACTGATTACTGGCACTATAAAGGTGCACGCCAGACAAACACCCACGCCGCGTATTGTAGGTTCTCCTCATTACAAAGCGTTACTTTATCTCTTGTCTTCAGTTTACTTTGTGTATGACCTTGCTTTTGTTTTCTCGACGCCGATTATTGCCTTTGCCTCTGATACTGGATTACTTGTGTATTACCTGGACTGTGTTTTCACTACTGCCTCTTGGATTACGTCTGACATTGGATCTCTCGTGTATGAACTCTGGACTGTTTCTCGTTTATGGTATGGTTTTGTCTTCATTGCTCTGTTTACTGGTGATCACCCATTTTTCTGTATCGACTACGATTACATCTGTTTATTGTTTTAATAAACTTTATATACTTTTATCAGGATCTGCACGTGTCTGCAATTCTGTACAAACCATGACACCTATACTCTGTATACAACTCTATATTACATAATTGTACCCTATACTTTCTATACAACCCAATACTACATTAGACTCTTTATACAACCCTATACTATACTATACTATACTATACCTCTCTCTACACAGCCCTGTATAACCCAATACCACCCTGTATCCTCTATATAATCCTATACTACCCAATACAGTTGGTGCAGGTGGATCAGGTTGAAGGTTCAATCAGGACCCACAGCTTTTCATAGATCTCTCTCTCTCTCTCTCTCTCTCTCTCCCTCTTTCTTCCTCTCTCTCTCTCTCTCTCTCTGTTTCATTCTCTTGCCTGTTGATATGTTATTCACAGATCTGCACGGCTCTGATTCTTCAGTTAAAATAACCTGCAGCTCCTGCATCCTCTGAGGCCTATACAATCACACACACACACACACACACACACACACACACACACACACACACACACACACACACACACACACACACACACACACACACACACACACACACACACACACCTGCAGTCTCCCAGTCAGTTATGCCCTGAATGACTCCACAGGGAACCCTCAGCACTTCTCTCCTCCAGTGTGTATTATTTCCTATTAAAAATACGTCCCGGATGGAGCTGTCAATCATTCAGCCTTACGTACAGAAAAAAAATATGTGTATAGATAAAGATATATATATTACCCTCCTTCCCACCCCCAACCAACACACACACACACACACACACACACAAACACTCACTCACTCACTGCTCCCTATTAACCTCCACTGTAAAAGACTCCTTCTGCGATCGATATACCGTATAGCCACATGTCACACTCCGTCCAATAGTGCGACCGCAGTGCAGATCTGAGAGCAGCTTCAGGGCAGATAATGCTGCTGTAGGTCTGCAGGCCTTGCTGATCTGGGATCAGATATATAGATTGGTGTCCTTCTTTTCCTCTAAATCTTCACACCAGCACTGTAAAATGGAAAAGCATTTCACAGGGCGCTGACCCCTCCCTGAACAACCTTTACTGGTATTTATTGTGTGTGTGTGTGTGTTTGTGAGTAAGTGTGTGTGTGTGTGTTTGTATGTGTGTGTGTGTTACTTTGATTTTTCTGTGTCAAAAACTGAATTTTAAATACGACTGTATTTTAATATTTTAACTTTTGTGATAAAGACTACCCATGATTATATTCCTAATACACTGCCATGCCAAAAGTGATGGGACAGGAACTATTATCAACATGATGCGTCGTGATGTTCATTGCTGTCTTACACCCTGCCAACAGTCTCTTTTCACATCATGCAACTAGATCGATTAAATAGCTCTGGAAAAAATTAAGAGAGCACTCCAGTTTCTGAATCAGTTTCTCTGATTTTGCTATTTATAGGTTTATGTTTGAGTAAAATGAACATGGTTGTTTTATTCTATAAACTACAGACAACATTTCTCCCAAATTGCAAATAAAAATATTGTGGTTTAGAGCATTTATTTGCAGAAAATGAGAAATGGCTGAAATAACAAAATAAAAAGATGCAGAGCTTTCAGACCTCAAATAATGCAAAGAAAACAAGTTCATATTCATAAAGTTTTAGGATTTCAGAAATCAATATTTGGTAGAATAACCCTGGTGGTTTTTAATCACAGTTTTCATGCATCTTGGCATCATGTTCTCTTCCTCCACCAGTCTTACACACTGCTTTTGGATAACTTTATGCTGCTTTACTCCTGGAGCGAAAATTCAAGCAGTTCAGTTTGGTGGTTTGATGGTTTGTGATCATCCATCTTCCTCTTGATTATATTCCAGAGGTTTTTAATTTGGTAAAATCAAAGAAACTCATCATTTTTAGGTGATCTCTTATTTTTTCCAGAGATGTATATACACCAAAGTGAGATGTATTCAGGTAAATATCTGGTATATTGCTATCTTTGGCAATGGAAAACAAAGGTGTCTGATTTGAACCCTGACAGCAGTCACCAGTCATCATCAGACTAATAAAATAATAATAAATACTAAAATAGTATTACTGTTCCCGTAAATCACTTTCCTTTGCTGAGAAGCGCAGAAACGCTGCACTGTTGCAATAGCAATCCACCAAAGTCAGAGTGCATCTGGCTCTTAAAGGGAATGGCAAGTGACACACTGTTTTAAAATATTTCATGTTATGCCCAAAACACACCTATGATTAATTAGGATAATTAGTATATGCCTTTTGCACATTTCAAGCCACACAAGGTGTACTTTTCCTGTCATTACGACAGCAAAGACACATTAACACATGAATAAATCAAGCTGCACAGTGCACGGTTGATGGCTTGCCTATGGAGTAGATCACTAAAATAGTGTTCATGTCTTTTGATGTTTATTAAGCTTCCCAACCTCAGTTAGACGCTTCTATATAGAGAACCATCTATCAGAGTCTGACATTGACTGAGAGAGTTTTTTTCCTACTCCTCCATGCGGAATTCTTTCAGCTCTGAGATGCTCTAAGGGGTTTCTAGCATGCAGGGCCTCTTTCTAAGCACTCCACAGCATCTCAATAGAATTAAATGAAATTATAAAAGCTTCATCTCTTTTAATATAGACAAAAGGTGTCCATGGGGTGACTGTGTATGTCTATAACCTCAGGTCTTGCTACCGTATAGAAACAATTCTGCTGTGATTGCTCTTTTACAGCCTCTCTTGATTCTCCAGATGACTGTTTAAAAGGAACCGTCACTGTCGTTGCCATATGGTAAAGTGTGATGTGCAAGCACTAGTGAGATCAAGCTACATAGACTACACTACACACACACACATATACACACACACACACACACTCACACACACACACATATACACACATACAGGCGCATGACAGCACCACATGCTCCAGTCATGGTCTAAGGACCATTCAAATGCAGTCATCAAACACTGAGATTGAGCTTTGGGAAACGTCTGCTGATTGATAGTCAGCTATCATCTCTCGGCGTTCAGCATGTCAGTCAGGAATGAGAGCAGGTAAAGCTATTTGCTGTTCACTAGGCATGTAATGGGCTTGGGTTTGGATCAGGGTCAGTGGAGCTCTATTTATTTCGGCTGGGGGATTGAAGGGCTTCCTTATATCCAGCTGTGCTTGGACGTGTTACTCAGGACTGGTTAAGGGCACGTGGTAAAATAAATATAAATATATATATATATATATATATATAGCTTATAGCATTATTTTCTGCTTTATTGGACAATTATACTTGCTTACATTGTTATAAGCAGTTATTAATCTTTAAATTTGACCCCAAATCGTTTTTAATGCAAATTAATTCAATTATAAAGTTTTTCCACAACATAATTCATCATTTTTATAGAGAATCGTGAAGCTTAAGTGGTTTTACTTAGCAAAATAAACATGCTATTGATACAAAACGATCGAGTAGATTACGTACATATTTATCAATTCATTATTTATGCTGAAATGTTCTCTCCTTCACACAGATAATGGAAACAACGACTTAGAAATGATGAGTTTCTTTGATTTTACCAAATTGAAAACCCCTGGAATATAATCAAGAGGAAGATGGATGATCACAAACCATCAAACCACCAAACTGAACTGCTTTAATTTTTACACCAGGAGTAAAGCAGCATAAAGTTACCCAAAAGCAGTGTGTAAGACTGGTGGAGGAGGGGAACATGATGCTGAGATGAATGAAAAAAACTGTGATTAAAAACCAGGATTATTCCACCAAATATTGATTTCTGAACTTGATTTTAAAACTTTATGAATATGAACTTGTTTTATTTGCATTATTTGAGGTCTGAAAGCTCTGCAGCTTTTTTAGTTATTTAAGCCATTTCTCATTCTCTTGGTTCTTGGTTTTGGTTTACTGCCATGACACAGATTTACTTAAAGATTGTTTCTATGCTTTCTATTATAATTACAATTATGATTTTGAGTAACATTCCTTATCAAACATGAAAGCTTTTTACAGTATGTAATGCTTGAATATAAATCCGCAAGATTTAGTGGTGTAATATCAGGCCTAAAAATGATAACAATCCTGGCCTGTTAAAGGGTTAAATATTCAGGTAATTGTCCTTTTTAACTTTTAACTGTATAAAAAAGGACAAATAAGATAAATAGGATATTTTACACATTTGGGATTTAGCTGTAATTGTCACAATGCATCAACTTGTGTGTGTGCGCACGTATTTGTTTGTGTGTGTGTGTTATTGAGTGACTGGCGCAAGTCCACAGGAGTAGACACTGCTTGCAGTAATCAAGGCTTCAGGACAGAAGCAGCCATCCATAAATTGTATTATCTACTTATTTATTTCTTTCGCACCCAATTGACTCTGAATTGCTCAGAACAACCTGCTGGACAGCTGCAATGCACGACTCTGCTTTATTCTCATTAACATGGACAGGAGGTGGGTCTCTCTCTCTCTCTCTCTCTCTCTCTCTCTCTCTCTCTCAGCTTTTAGACATTATGCTGTGATCAGTTGGAACAAACTTCCAGAAGCTGTGAGATGTTCTGCTCAAACTTTAACCTCTTTTAAATAAGAAAAAGTTAAAAACACATCTGTTTACCTGCGCCTTTAATACTGTGTAATTTGCTCTGCTTTCCACATTGTTCCTAGGTTTTATTACTTGTTAAAAGATAGATAGATAGACAGACAGACAGACAGACAGACAGACAGACAGACAGACAGATAGATAGATAGATAGATAGATAGATAGATAGATAGATAGATAGATAGACAAAGAAACAGACAGAAAATGAATAAATAGATGGAGAGAAAAGAGATAGAGAGAGAAAAAAGAGAGAGAAAATAGATAGGTAGATAGATAGATAGATAGATAGATAGATAAGGAATAACTAGATAGAGAGAAAAGAGGTAGATAGAGAGAAAAAAGAGAGAAGATAGATAGATAGATAGATAGATAGATAGATAGATAGATAGATAGATAGATAGATAGATAGATAGATAGATAGACAAAAGAAGCATAATGGGAAAGGAGATAGCTTGACAGAAAGAAAAGAGATAGAAAGAGAGAAAAAAGAGAGAGAGAATTTTTATTTGATTAATTTTTTTAATCTACGTATCATTTTTATTCCACTTCACAATTATGTGCTACTTTGTGTTTGTTTATCTCAATAAAATCCATTTAAGTTTGTGGTTTTAAGGTGACACAATGGGAAGAAATTCAAGGGGTATTTTTCTATAAGTTCAAAAACTTGCCTTGCCTTGCTCTATGTGTGTGTGTATGTGTGTGTGTGTGTGTGTGTGTGTGTGTGTGTTGTCTTTCCGTTCACCTTTCAAGGAATGAAGCAGTGAGGATCTTCTCTTTCTGGATCAGTGGATTTACTGTAGCAGTTTCTCTTTACAGCAGCAGCAGCAGCAGCAGCAGCAGCAGGGGGTTCGGCCTCTCTCCCCGACACACACACACACACACACGCTCAGGAGAGGGTAATGGATTGATTATTGACCGTTAGGAGGTGTCAAAGGAGCCCAGAGCAGCAGAGGGGTGTTACAGTCCATCTCTATCATTCTGGTCCTGCAGTCCGTCAGAAGAGCGGCGCTGGAGAGAGGGAGGGAGAACAGAGCGGATGCCTGAAGAAAAGAAGCAATAAAGAGATTATAGCTCATGTTCACATCACTCAGACCCCGACCGGCAGCGTGTGGCTCCACTGATCTTCAAATCACATTAGCCGGGAACATGCACCACATGAGCCACACAAAACACCATGTGGAGCATGATTAGTGATTGTACACAGGTACGACTCAGACACCAGACATCAGACACCAGACATCAGACACCAGACACTTCTGACTGTAAGGAGCACTTAAATTCTTTTAATTTTACCAAAAATTATACATAATCCAGTGAAGACATTAATTAGATAGATAGATAGATAGATAGATAGATAGATAGATAGATAGATAGATAGATAGATAGATAGATAGATAGATAGATAGATAGATAGATAAGAAAGAGAGACAAAAAACGCATTGAGAGAAAAAAGATAACTAGATAGAGAGAAAAGAGAAAAGAGAGAGAAGAGAGATTAAAAAATGAGAGAGAGGATAGATAGATAGATAGATAGATAGATAGATAGATAGATAGATAGATAGATAGATAGATAGATAGATAGATAGATAGATAGATAGATACGAAAGAGAGACAAAAGAAGCATAGAGAGAAAAGAGATAACTAGTGAGAGAGAAAAAAAGAGAGAGAATAGATAGATAGATGGGACTTTGATGGGAGCCATGATGCTCTTGAGTGCATCCCATCCAGTAGGGGAAAAACACTGCCCCCCACACTAAAAACTGTTTGGATGACTCACAGACTCTTTGCAGAGAACAGGCCAATCAGAACCCTCTCTGTTTGCATGCATTTCATTAATATGCACGCGAGGAGAGCACCTTTTTCTCCCTCTCTTTTACTCCGTCTTATGTATTGTGAATTCTATCAGTCAGGTATTATGGAGCAGTAAAGCCAATCTGCTGAAGTACAGAGTTATGAGAGTGGGGTTTTTTTTAGTGAAGTTTCTCCAGCTCTAAGGCTGGGTGCAGCAGCATTAGCATTAGCCGCTAACCCCAGCGCCAGCTCTTTTGCCACTCTTTTGATTTGTGGGTTTTCATTGGCTGTAAGCCATAACCATCAACAATAAAAGAAATAAACGCATTAAATAGATCACTCAGTGTTTAATACACCTATATAATATATGAGTTTCACACTTTGAACTGAACTACTGAAATAAAGTAACTTTTCAATGATATTACATTTTTTTGTGTACAAACCTTAGTCTTTCTTAGTCTGTAGGATGCAATTAGAACATGCAATTTTTCCTTATCACTAATATCTATACTGTTTTTTTTGACACTGTTACCAAATGCAGAATGTTTCATACTGTAGGTTTTGCTGTAAGTCTGGAAAACTTATGTCATTAAGAAGTGAAATTGCATAGGAGCCTGCACTCACTTTCATAATCTAACACCGAACACACTGGATATGGACCCTGGAAATAATGTATGCTGTGGTTCATGGCCAATTCTTTCTTTCTTTCTTGCTTTTATTCCCATCCTGAGGATGCCTCTATTAACTGAACAGTGTTTACTGAAGCTCACGTAATCATTGCCTATCAGTAGGGGGATGAAGAAGGTCGTGGCGGTTTCAGGTCTTCATATATATATATATATATATATTTATATATATATATATACATACCCATCAAAAAAAGGAGACGAAGCAGCAGCAGCTGCTGGAAAAATCCATCAGATGGTAGGAAATAAATCTAATTTCGCCCGACTGTGTCTGTAATATTCCGCCTGCGTGTCCACGGTTAATCCAACGGCTCATTTGCATTCAAATTCAGCAAAGCCGAGGCTTATCGATTGATCAACATTCAGAGAGAGAAAAAAAGAAATGAGGTCTAACTGGAGAGAAGGAGAGAAAGAGAGAGCGGGTCCTGACTGTCAGCCCTCAGAGAGTCAATAAAACATAAAGAACCTCAATTATTCCATTAAAGCAGAAACAGCACATTATCAAACAGTGTGACTGAGTCAACACCGACTCACGCCGGCCTCTGATGAAGTTTATATTAAACGGTGCATATTCAATAAGCAACGACGTGTTGGAGTGTGTGTGTGTGTGTGTGTGTGTGAGAGAGAGTGCAAGAAAGTGAGGGACAGGGTGAAGATATGAAAAAATGAAGAGACCACGTCAGTTTTTTAATCAGTTTCTCTGATTTTGCTATTTATAGGTAGATATTAGAGTAAACTGAACATCATTGTTTTATTCTATAAACTACAAACAGCATTTCTCCCAAATTCCAAATAAAAATATTGTCATTTAGAGCATTTATTTACAGAAAACTAGAAATAAGAAAAAAAAAGATGCAGAGCTTTCAGACCTCAAATAATGCAAAGAAAACGAGTTCAAATTCATAAAGTTTTAGGAGTTCAGAAATCAATATTTGGTGGAATAACCCTAGTGGTTTTTAATCACAGTTTTCATGCATCTTGGCATCATGTTCTCCTCCACCAGTCTTACACACTGCTTTTGGATAACTTTATGCTGCTTTACTCCTGGTGCAAAAAAATCAAGCAGTTCAGTTTGGTTTGATGATCAGCTTGTGATCATCCATCTTCCTTTTTAGTATATTCCAGAGGTTTAATTCCAAAGTTATCCAAAAGCAAAGTGTAAGACTGGTGGAGGAGAACATGATGCATAAGATGCCAAGATGCATAAAAAACTGTGATTAAAAACCAGGGTTATTCCAACAAATATTGATTTCTGAACTCTTAAAACTTTATGAATATGAACTTGTTTTCTTTGCATTATTTGAAGTCTTAGTAAAAGTGCTGCACATACTGTGTTTAGTGTGTAAACAGCTTAGTATGGAGCAGCAGCAGAGACAGCGTTTGTTCATAGCTAGCTGTGGTAATTGGGTAATCTGGGTAATAAATCAGGTTAAACTGCACCTGAACAGCTGAATAGCGCAAACATGAGGAGTATATTCGATAACCTGACCATGTTCTCACCACAAACTAACAAACACTAAAGTTTGTGTGGAACCGGGCCAATACCTTTCTTCCACAGGTTTTAGTGTGATTTGTTCAGTACAAATCTGAGTGTGTACTGTTTTACAGTCTGTTTTAAGAGGTCCAACTAGTTCTGAAATGAAAACGTCCTTAATCATGACCCTCCCAGTCCCATATGTACTGTAATACACATAGCCTCTTGTCCTGATTAAGCATTTTTGTGTGCACAAGTTTATATGTGTGACCTAAAGTAATATATATATAATTGTTTTGTGCAGTATGCAGAAAATTCCTATAATATGCTGGGTGTAGGTGTGTGACAGAGAAATAGAGAGACAGAGAGAGAAATAGACAATGTGTGTGTGTGTGATCCTGGCTCTTATCATTGTGTGTGTGTGTGTGCGTGTGTGTGTGTGAGGCATGCTGACTCGTCCAGACTGCAGCAGGCAGTACAGGCCTCCCCAGCCCAAACGGAGGTGCCTTGCTTTAATGAGAGACCCTGGGAACAAGAAACCGTCTGCTGTATGCCGCAGTGCACGCACACACACACACACACTCACACACACACACAAACACACACACACACACACACACATCCATCTGAGCAGAGATACAGTGCATGCTTTCATAGCTCTAACTTGTGCTAATCCACAGAGGCGACTTTGTTCAGTGTTATTATCTTATTACTAAGTGAGTCACACTGTTATATTTACTATCCAGCAATAATGCAATAGTCCTACACACACACACACACACACACGGATACACACTCATACACATACACACACACACACACACACACACACACACACACGGATACACACTCATACACATACACACACACACACACACACACACACACACACACACACACACATCTTCTTCTAAAGCTCTTTACACTTTCCACAGTGTTTCCAAAGATCTGATTGGGTGAGTCTACACACTACTGACTTTTCAGTAGTTAATCAGTGTCCTGCTATGCTTTATGTACAAATAATTTGACATATAATACATATTTTTAATGTACAGTGTCTTGCAAATGTATTCATACCCCTTATACTTTTTCCACAATTTCCCTTATACTTACGACCACAAACTTGTGTATTTTATAGAGATTTTAAGTGAAAGACAAACAAACACAAAAGTATTGTGTGAAGTGGAACGAAAATGATACATGGTTTTCAAAATGTTTATCAAATAAAAATCTAAAAAAGTGTGACGTGCAAACATGTGCAAATACATTAATTATGCTTTTTTAAAGCCATGTTTATAATGCTTTGTAAATGCATTATAATGTTTATGAGTAATTTAAAAGAGTCTAATAGACCCGACGGTACCACTTTAAAATAAGACTACCTTTATAAAGGGTTTATAAATGGTTTACAATTAGTTTATTAATGGTTACTAATTAGGTTGTAAATGCCTTAAAAATCATTAATAATCAGTTATTATAACACATACGTAGAAAGGATGTATACGCAGCAATGACCTGTTGTTTGTCAAATAGTGAACCCACAGCCATCTATATTGTTGCCCTTTCTACGTATGTGTTATAACTGATTATTAATTATTTTTAAGGCATTTACAACCTAATTAGTAAACATTAATAAACTAATTGTAAACCATTTATAAACCCTTTATAAAGGTAGTCTTATTCTAAAGTGGTACCTAGGACCCAATGTTTTGAAACATCAGGAGGCCACCAATTAGCTTAAGATGCACAACCACTGAATTCTAGCTGCTTCCAAATACTTATAAGATTCTTATAAGATAATGATCTGGTATCAACACGCCAGAAATATGTCATAATTAATATCTGGCTGTGTTTATGAATAAATATAGGCTCAATATAGACACCCAATATGCCATTTTAAAGCTTAGAATCTCGATTTAGAATTGGTTTCTGTATCTCCTTTCAGAAAATAAACATTTATGGCGAAATATACCTTGTTTATTAAAAAATTAGTCATTTTTTCTATGTTTGCTTTTTCGTATTTGTCCATATTTGATCCAATGCGGAGCCGAAAGAGTGCTTATGCTTTTTTACCGGGGGTCACTTTAGGACACGCAGACACATACCCAGCCCCCACCCAGCACTCACCTCAGACTCCTGCCTTCAAAATTGCTCCACATTCCAGCAGATCCATCGAACCAGTCTCCAGTAATCCTCATTTAGGTCCAAACAGTGCTTGACGAAATTTAAGCCATCAAAAAATGAATGTCTATTTTAATCCGCTGTAACACAACTTCCCTTTAAGTTACTCGTATATAACTTATATGGACGGAATGCTTAAAGTCTCATCTGATCATCCATATAAATATTTCATTTTATGGATCTGAAATTAAAAAATAAAAATAGAAAATCTGAAAAGCGCCTAAAAATGTTGCTTTTTTTTTTTTACCATACTTTGACCGTTACATGTTCAATTGAATAATTTTAAGTGTTTTCAATGTAAGTAATATTATAAATAAATCATAAAATAACCTCTGAATTATTTAATATTAGAGGGAAAAGCCTTAAAATTTGAGTATGTAATTTCAGGTGGAAATTGGTAAAATTAGGCTTGGATCTTAAGAGGTTAAGGCCTATTTGAATAGGATTAGTTCCTCGGGGGATGCCTGTGAAAAATATTTCACATTTCTACTCAGTAAAAATTACTGGAGGACGGAGTTCAGAGAAAAACAGTAGATAATTCAGCCTGTAATTTTCTCAGAGGACGTCTCTGGATTGAGTAAAATTACAGAGGACCCCCATAAAAGAGAAAATTACCCCAGTAGATTTACTCTCAGGAATGGAAGTTGTCTGGATCCAGCCATTGATAAACACGATTTTATTGAAACTGGAGTATATTTTCAACAGAATTGATCTGCAAGTTTTTTTCCTAGCAATCAACTGTACCTGTATATATCTGTTCAAAACGTTCTACATGTTGGGGCGCCGAGTGGTCTAGCGGCTACTGAGGAGGTCGCAGGTTCGAACCCCAGCTCATGCAGCTTTGCCATCAAGCTGCCGGCGCTCAGAGGGAGCAAAATTGGCCCTGCTCCCTCCGGGTGGGTAGACGGTGCTCTCTCCCCACATCATTCCTACGGTGATGTCCACAGCACAGGGAGTCTGTGAGCTGATGTATCAGAACCGAGTCGCTGCGCTTTGCTTTAAGTGCACTGTGATGCTGCTCGGCAATGCTGCATCAGCAGCAGCTCGAAAAGAAGAAGCGGTGGCTGACTTGACATGTATCGGAGGAGGCATGTGCTAGTCTTCACCCTCCTGGTGTGTTAGGGCATCACTAGTGATAGGTGGAGTCCTAATGAGTGGGTTGGGTAATTGGCTGTGTAAATTGGGGAAAAAATGGGAAAAGTTAATTGAGATTGAGTGTTGATTGAGAATAATGTGTTAATATTAATTTCCATCACTAACGCTTTCCAGCACACACTCTGCAGTCCTCAGCTCTGCTCCTGCGTCTGAATCCTGCTGTTGGAGTAATAAAGCCTTTTATGTGTCAGCGGCTCGTGGCTGCTCAACTGCAGTGTGTGAAACTGTCCTTTAAATGTCACCTTGTGAAAATGCAGCTGGATGCAGAGATGCAGTCAATGGGCCTTACACACACTCAGGCACTCTCACACACACACACACACACACACACACACACACACACACATACACACGTGTGCACACACTCGCATGCAAACGTAGCAGCAGTGTTAGTGGCAGGTAGTGTTAGCAGCCTTCTTACTGTATTTACACACCTATATCCACACAAGCCCTAGTGAAAAAAAAGACGATTAAAGTATACTATACTGTATATAAGCATTATTATGCACTAAAGTGCACTAAAATGTATATTTAAAGGGTGCTACAATGGAACTACTTTTTTGGTACTTATTATACTTTAATTACAGTGTAAAAATAGTACAGAAGTCTTACTCAAATATTGCTGAGTGTACTAAACTGTACTAAAATGGAACTTTTAATTTTAAATATACTTAAGTAACATTTAAACATTTAAACAACTTAATGTATGTAATCCTATATTTAACCCTAAATATGCTAACAGTACAATTATAATACATTTAATGAGTATCACAACTGGATCACTATGATTATACACCAGGTATATTAGAAATGTACTATAAATGGATGTTGAATATATTTAATCTATTAAGATTAGAGTGCAAATATGTTTCTTGTTCCTGTCTTTTGTAATATATATATTAATATACTGTACCACAGTTTTTAGTGTGTTACAAATTCACTTTAATGCTCTGTAAAAAAAAATAAACCACTTTTAAATGACGAGTTTCTTTGATTTTACCAAATCGAAAACCTCTGGAATATAATCAAGAGGAAGACGGATGATCACAAGCCATCAAACCACCAAACTGAACTGCTTGAATTTTTTCACCAGTATTCATCTAAAAGCAGTGTGTAAGACTGGTGGAGGAGAACATGATGCCAAGATGCATGAAAATAAAACTGTGATTAAAAACCAGGGTTATTCCACCAAATATTGATTTCTGAACTCTTAAAACTTTATGAATATGAACTTGTTTTCTTTGTATTATTTGAGGTCTGAAAGCTCTGCATCTTTTTTGTTATTTCAGCCATTTCTCATTTTCTGCAAATAAATGCTCTAAATGACAATATTTTTATTTGGAATTTGGGAGAAATGTTGTCTGTAGTTTATAGAATAAAACAATGATGTTCATTTTAATCAAACATAAACCTATAAATAGCAAAATCAGAGAAACTGATTCAGAAATTCTCTATATAGAGTACAGGCCATAAGTTTGGACACACCTTCTCTTTTTCAATCCTTTTTCTTTATTTTCATGACTATTTACATTGTAGATTCTCACTAAAGGCATCAAAACTATGAATGAACACATGTGGAGTTTTAAGTTCTTAACAAAAAATGAGCTGAACCTCCACAGTCACCGGACCTGAACCCAATCCAGATTTGAGGTTTGGGGTGAGCTGGAGCACAGAGTGAAGAAGACAAAGGAGCAACAAGTGCTAATAAACACCTCTGGGAACTCCTTCCTTCCTTCCTTCAAGACTGTTGGAAAACCTTTCATTTCAGGTGGCCACCTCTTGATGAAGCTCATTGAGAGAATGATGCCAAGAGTGTGTAAACAAAGCAGTAATCAGAGCAAAGGGTGGCTCTATTTTGAGGAAACTATATAATATAATATAAAACGTTTTTTTTGTTATTTAATCTTTTTTTGTTAAGTACATAAAACTCCACATGTGTTCATTCATAGTTTTGTTGCTTCAGTGAGAATCTACAATGTAAATAGTCATGAAGAGCTTAATGTTTCTGCCACTTCCTCCACGACCTCCTACCCCGATCCCAGACAGCAGCAGGACCTTCCTGCCCCCTCCACCTCCTCACAAACCCTAATGGATGTGAGGGCAGTGTACAGTCATACTATTAAGGGTGAAAAATGATCAGGGCCCGGGTCCCTGGGCTACACCCGGGCCTATTAATGCCAATCAGCCCCCGTTAAGGAGCAGGAGGAGATTATGATCTAAGCGAGACTCGCAGCCCAAGAGATGGAGAGATCATATCTGCTCTCTGCTTTCAATCAATACCGGCCGATTCTAATAGCCATTGATTGCATCAAACCCCATGATCCCAAATCGCAAATGCGATTATATAATGGGCTGCCGTGACACTTTATTGAAAACAATGAGTCTGACACTGAGGCATGGGCAGGAGGGAGGAGGAAGTATTCATCTTACTGTGTCACTTTATTGAGCCACGTCGCTCCATCTACCTCTTTTTTTGACGAGAGGAAGTGTACCTACATGCATGTCTGTGTTTAGTATGTTCCCAGGTTTAGAGGAGCGTAGCTCTTTTAAAAATGATGAGTTTCTTTGATTTTACCAAATTGAAAACCTCTGGAATATAATCAAGAGGAAGATGAAGGATGATCACAAGCCATCAAACCACCAAACTGAACTGCTTGATTTTTTTCGCACCAGGAGTGTTAGCCAACAAGTTATCAAAAGCAGCGTGTAAGACTGGTGGAGCAGAACATGCAAAGCTACATAAAACTGGTAACACTTTCTTTGAATGTCATCTCTATAAGACTCTATAAACATACTCATAACACGTTATAATGCATTCATAATGCATTATAAACATGGCTATACATATTTATACGAATGTATAATTCATTATAGCAATGTTTATTATGCATCACATACTGTGATTATAATGCATTAATAGCCGTATTTATAACATGCTATTAATGCTATTGTGTTTTTAACATGCTTCGATACCAAGAAACTCAGTCCCCGCTTGCAGACTGTATCATGACTAAAAAAGCTTCCAACTTATAAACACACCTTAAATAATCCTATAAATATATTTTCAACAACTCATAAATTATTCTTGTCTTGAATATAATATTTATTATAGTCAATTATAATGTATTATAACAGGTCTTTGTGCGCTCTAAGTAAAGTGCCAGACTTTCATTGTAGGACTAGAATATTAATGATAGAGATAAACAATTTTAGGATATATATTATAAGCATAGCTTATAAAGTATTATGATCACATGACATAATGCTTTATAAACATGGCTATAATGGGTTATGCATTTTTATAAACAATTATAGCCATGTTTATAATGCCTTATGAATGCATTATAATATGTTATGAATGTGGTTATAGCGTCTAATAAAGATGACATTCATAGAAAGTGTTACCATAAAACTTTATGAATATGAACTTGATTTATTTGCATTATTTGAGGTAGTTTGTAGAATAAAACAACAATGTTCATTTTACTCAAACATATAACTATAAATAGAAAATTCAGAGAAACTGATTTTTGTTTTTACATTTGATTATGGATATGGTTATGGATGGGTGTACTGTTACAGCTTTCAGGAGCACACCGCCACCACCACCACCACCACCACCACCGCCACCACCACCACCACCACCACCACCGCCACCACCACCACCACCGCCTCCTCCTCAACCACATGCCCAGGAAAAGCTTTATCACAGAGGAAGCTGGGGTGAGAAAGGTGTCACAGCCCCTGAGGATCTTCTCAGTGCTCAGACTGAATCTCTATGAGGATCTTTAGTAAGTGCAGCGGAGTTTCAGCCTAGCCTACTAAAAATGTCCTCTCTCTCTCTCTCTCTGGTCATTTGAAGTCTTTCAGTGTCTGTTACCCAAGGCCCTGGTGATAAACCAAGCTGACACTGCCCGATTAAAACTTACACACTTTCTGGAAGAAGTTCCATAATGTCCTTCCACCTGAGGGTATCTACACAGGCTTGCTTATACGAGAACTCATGACCTGCACATCATCTACCCGTCTACAGAACCACGGGCACTGTCCGTCTGATTGCCGGGCTGATTCCAGCTGCCACACTGTGTGTTTGTTGTGTTGGGTTGTGGTCAGTCTGGTGTGATGTTTATTTGTGTCTGTATTTTTAGAGATAGAGGCATTTTCCTCCCTGAGGTCTTGTCTCAAACCATGGAGCTCGTCTCTGCTTCACCCCCAAGAACTATGACCACTCCAAAAGTGTGTACGCCACGATCAATCATCACACAGCAGCTAATATAAGTAGGATTGGCTGTTTTGTTGCTTTCAGGACTGCAAAAGTATTCATCCCCCCTATATCTTTACTTAGCCAGAATTTGCTGGAATTATAATCATTAGTGCTTTGCGCATCTAGTGACTGTAGAGATTTTTGCCCATTCTTCTTTATAAAACAGCTCAAGCTCAGCCAAGTTGGATGGAGAGCATCTGTAAACAGCGATTTTCATGTCTCTCTGGTCATTTGAAGTCTTTCAGTGTCTGTTACCCAAGGCCCTGGTGATAAACCAAGCTGACACTGCCCGATTAAAACTTACACACTTTCTGGAAGAAGTTCCATAATGCCCTTTTACCTCTGTCCACCTGATTGCCGGGCTGATTCCAGCTGCCACACTGAGTGTTTGTTTCTTGGGTTGTGGTCAGTCTGGTGTGATGTTTATTTGTGTCTGTAATTTTAGAGATAGAGGCATTTTCCCCCTGAGGTCTTGTCTCAAACCATGGAGCTCGTCTCTGCTTTACCCCCAAGAACTATGACCACTCCAAAAGTGTGTACGCCACGATCAATCATCACACGTGGACAGCCACCCACACACACGCAGCGGCTAATAAAGGTAGGATTGGCTGTTTTGTTGCTTTCTGGACTGCAAAAGTATTCATCCCCCCTATATCAATACTTAGTAGAGCCAGCAATTACAACTGTAAGTGCTTTGGGGTTTGTCTCTACCAGCTTTGCGCATCTAGAGACTGTAAAGATTTTTGCTCATTCTTCTTTATAAAATGGCTCAAGCTCAGCCAGGTTGGATAGAGAGTGTCTGTGAACAGCGATTTTCATGTCTCTCTGGTCATTTGAAGTCTTTCAGTGTCTGTTACCCAAAGCACGGGTGATAAACCAAGCTGACACTGTCCGATTAAAACTTTCACACTTTCTGGAAGAAGTTCCATAATGCCCTTTTACCTCTGTCCACCTGATTGCCGGGCTGATTCCAGCTGCCACACTGAGTGTTTGTTTCTTGGGTTGTGGTCAGTCTGGTGTGATGTTTATTTGCGTCTGTAATTTTAGAGATAGAGGCATTTTCCCCCTGAGGTCTTGTCTCAAACCATGGAGCTCGTCTCTGCTTTACCCCCAAGAACTATGACCACTCCAAAAGTGTGTACGCCACGATCAATCATCACACGTGGACAGCCACCCACACACACGCAGCGGCTAATAAAGGTAGGATTGGCTGTTTTGTTGCTTTCAAGACTGCAAACGTTTTTTTTCGCGTCTATGGCCAATTTTCTGAAGACAAAACAAAGGAAACACGTACCGAGGGAAACTCTGTTTTTTTCTATTGTTGCTCTCACTGCTAGACTGAGCCGGGTTGATTTATGGGGCTCCACGCGTTATTGCATTTACATCATATCGTCCTTTTGATTTATCACTCGGGGCGCTGTCAAGGCTCTCTGTGCTTTTGTGTTACGCTGTAACTCTTTCAGCACGAGCCCCAGCAGCCAGCCATCGCCATCACACCACACCGGCCTCATATTCACCACATTCATCTCCTAGACAAAGAGCAGTGATGGGGAGAGAGAGAGAGAGAGAGAGAGAGAGAGAGAGAGAGAGAGAGAGAGAAAGAGGTAATTCTACAACACTGTACACCTGTATCAAACAAGGTTGTATCAAGACATAGGTTTTGCTACAGTATGTGCTGTAAGAATGAGGTCATCTGACTACCTGAATATACTGAATATTATAGACCAGGTTATTCCTGAATCAATGGATTTTTTCTTCATATTCCAAGATGAACAATGTCAGGATTCATGGAGCTGGAATTGTGAAAGAGTTCAGGGTTCAGGGAGCATGAGATCATCATTTATCATTTTCACACATGGATTGAGAGAGAGTTCACCACAGAGTCCAGATCTTAACCTCATTGAGAATCTTTGGGATGTGCTGGATGGAGAAGAGCTGCTTTGTGCAGTGGTCAGACTCTACCATCATCAATGCTGCTGCAAGATCTTGGTGAAAAATGAATCCAGCAACACTGGATTGAAATAAATCTTGTGACATTGCAGAAGCTTATCGAAACATTACCACAGACAGTAAATGTGTGCAGCAATGAAAGATAAGGAGGTCCAACCAAATATTAGTGTGTGTGACCTTTTGTTTTGGCCAGGCAGTGTATATAAATAAATTATAAACAGCCTAACTCAGGTAATGAAGTAAATATAAAAATGTAAAAGTACTGGTTTTAAAACTACTCAAAGTAAAAAAAGTAAGAGGACCCCCTCCCCAAAACACATTTTTCTAAAAGCCATAATGACTATAATGTTATATAATGAAATGTTAATGTTAAAAAATATCATTTGGGATGCACTAGGTTACATGTTTCGGCTGCATATATGCCTATATATGAAAATCAATGCATTTTGGCACAGATCATCTCCATACTAGGCTATATGAGTAGAAGTAAAAAGCTGTCTGAAAAAGAAAAAGAAGTATTTGTACTTAATTACTCGACACCTCTGGTTTTGTATACAGTATAACTTATTCGTATACAGTTTCTGAATCAGTTTCTCTGATTTTGCTATTTATAGGTTTATGTTTGAGTAAAATGAACATTGTTGTTTTATTCTATAAACTACAGACAACATTTCTCCCAAATTCCAAATAAAAATATTACAGCACTTAGGTGCAGAGCTTTTAGACCTTAAATAATGCAAAGAAAATAATTTCATATTCATAAAGTTTTAAGAGTTCAGAAATCAATATTTGGTGGAATAACCCTGGTGGTTTTTAATCACAGTTTTTTTTAATGCATCTTGGCATCATGTTCTCCTCCACCAGTCTTACACACTGCTTTTGGATAACTTTATGCTGCTTTACTCCTGGTACAAAAATTTAAGCAGTTCAGTTTGGTGGTTTGATGGCTTGTGATCATCCATCTTCCTCTTGATTATATTATCAGGCCTTTGAGCTAAATATTACAGTATGTAATATTACAATATTACAGCCGTGCATTAGAATTTCTATAGCTCTGTTATCTACAGAGACTTTACTTCTTTATAAAATCAAACAAAAACACAAAAAACACACAAAACATGTGAAGCATGCTCAAAAGTTTGTACAGACCTGTACATTCACTTTATCTCTGGATTGTTTTATGTTCTCAGTTGAGCAGTCCATGCTACGCTTCAGGGCTACAATAAAAGAGCAGAGAACTCTAACATGATGCTAGACCCCTGGAGCAACGCCGTAGAACTGCTAGGGGTGTAAAGTAATGCTATCAAATATATCTGTTTCTGGATCTGTTTAGCACTCTAAACATCTCTATCTGGATCTGGATTTGGATTGGGGTCATTTTTTGCCTGTTTGTCATATTTTTAATTTTCGGATCACCAAACAAATATTGTAACACAGTTAGTAAACACAAAATGCAGTTAAATATAAATTAAGATCTTTATTATTCATCCAGAACTACAGGGCCCCGTCTGAAGACGTTATTTTGTAGCAAATGGAACCATGAATTCTGCTGTCTGTCTGTGACCTCAAGCTGAAGCGCACTTGGGTTATGCAGCAGGACAATGATCCTGAGGGAAAAGAAATAAGACTTAAGATGCTGTGGCATGACCCTAAAAGGTGGATCATGCTTGAAAAATGATGCTTTTCTTTGATTTAACCAAATAGAAAACCTCTGGAATATAATCAAGAGGATCACAAGCCATTAAACCAAACTGAACTGCTTGAATTTTTGCACCAGGAGTAAAGCAGCATAAAGTTATCAAAAGCAGTGTGTAAGACTGGTGGAGGAGAACATGATGCCAGGATGCATGAAAAAAACTGTGATTAAAAACCACCAGGGTTATTCCACCAAATATTGATTTCTGAACTCTTAAAACTTTATGAATATGAACTTTTTTTTTTCATTATTTGAGGTTTGAAAGCTCTTCATCTTTTTTCAAAAGACTCTAGGGAACTGGAGAAAACTGCTAAAGGAAGAGTCACGTCTGGCTGACCCACATGGAAACAGCTTTAGCCTTTAGCTTAGATTAACATGATTGGACTAAGAAGATAAGAAAATGTGCAAAGGTGTCACCTAAGCAACTATTTTTATTTATTAAATCTTGATTAAATCTTCATACAATAGTTGGTTGAATGACTTTAGTATTAAAGTAATAAAATAATGTAAAAAAACTATTAAATTTATGGTGTGTCCATGGTTTTGACTGGTACTATTTTATCTTTAACCTGAACTTATTTCTATAATAATAATAATAAAAAAACGCGTATTCTCACATAATGCTGCTTTTAACAAGATCCTGGCTTCACAAGATCTATCGAGCTTTATAAATGATTATGCTGATCTATGATCATGAAGTGAGGCAGCTCTTCTGTGCAGCAGAGAGGGTGTTAGCACTGTAGCATGACCCATTGTTTCAGACGGGATTTAAATCAGACCTAAATCAGCGCATACAGACACGCTTACCAATAGGAGGGCGGACGTTTTTATGCAGATGGAGGCTGTAAATCCTTTCTTTTCATTGGCAGCTCATAAATATTATTGTCTTCGAAGTAAAACGACTCTGAAATTGAGCATAGTGTGTGCATACACGTTTTATATGCACGATTTAATGACGTATATCCAGCACGGTACGCCGTAACGCTGTAGAATATGAGTGATGAACTCTTATTGCACGGCTGATGTGTGCTGTTTCTTCTCCTTAATCCATCCATTGGATAATATCTTGGGAAACCAAGCAGAAATCTAGAGAAAACCCTTCCTTCTGCTTTCTCTTCTTCCCGTTTCAAGGTTTCCACTCGTTCGTTGGCTCGGGAGGTTGGCAGCTTCTTTCACATCGCCTTACCTTTTATTCACCTACACATGACAACCTGAAGGAACGTCAAGGGATGTTAAGACCGCTTGGGCTGCACTCGTCCAGGTTGTCCTCATATTGCCTCTTCCTCGCCGGAGTGTTTTTAGGCAGCAGGTGCTTCAGTCGATTATATTGATTGGTCAATAGCAGCTTGAGTCTTCCACAATAACAAATCAAAATACCCAGCCAACTTATTTTGGTTCATACTTGGAATTTTCCCATGCGTTTCTTTTTTTATACAGGTGAAGAATAAAGACTATCATAGATAATATCATATTTTTCACAGTCTTTTAACAGTCTTATTTAGAGTACACGCTTCAGTCACATCAAGCAGTATCTACCATATTATAAGTAACTATCTTGATTCCATATTATACTTATATACTTATACTTAAAAAGGCACAGCAAAAGAGGGCGGAATTAGAGATGACAAATGACAAATCAAATTTTTGAATCTGATCATTTTCAAGAGGCTGAGCGCTTTCTATAAATGTCATATAAAATAGGTGGCGCTAGAGAGCTGATGAAAAACAAATGTACGAAATTTGAAGGCTTCTCCTGCACCTTCGGTCCTCTGGCCCTAAAAAAAGACAAATAGATGAGTTAATTAGGTCCCTCTATTTTAGAGAGTGGATGGAAACTCTATTGGCCCTATTTTAGTGATCTATAGGCAAACCGTCATCCATGTCTTTGCTATCGTAATGACAGGAAAAGTACATCTTGCGCGGCTTGAAACACACACACAAAAAAGACATGACCTAATCTTGCACATATAAAAAATTGGGATGAATTGGTTTAATTCACCTTTCCAAAAGCTTAATTTGGTCAGAAAAAAGGCATCTTGAAAAACTTGGATTTTAGCAAATAAAAACTAGTTCTAATGTACATAGAGCTGTATAGGTTTTATGACTTTATGACTTTAGACTTGATAATAAAACACAGTGGATCAACACCAGCAGATGACAGACATGTCTCTCCAAACCATCACTGATCATCAGTACATTTTACATTTTACTTAAATGAAATGAAGGGATCAGAGTCTGGAGGAAGAGTGGAGAGACACACAGTCCAAACTGCTTGAGGTCTAGTGTGAAGTTTCCACCAATCAGTGGAGAGACATGTCTGTCATCTGCTGGTGTTGATCCACTGTGTTTTATTATCAAGTCTAAAGTCAGTGCAGTTTTGTTTTCCCACAAAATCTTACAGCACTTCATATCTTACAGCTTCCCTCTGCTACTGACAACTTTTATGGAGATGCGGATTTCATTTTCCAGCAGGACTTGGCACACTGCCCACACTGCTAAAAGTACCAATTGGTCTTATAATTCATTGGCTGTAAGCCATAATCATCAACAATAAAAGAAATAAATGCTTAAAATAGATATAAACTCTGTGTGTAATACATCTATATTAGTGTATATATGAGTTTCACATTTTGAACTGAATTACTGAAATAAAGTAACTTTTCAATGATATTCAATTTTTTGTTTTTTTGGTATGCACTAGTATATGACACAAGATAACACCTTACCACCACTTATACAGGTGTGGGCATTTGGAAGCTGTGCCCTGAAGTAAGAAAGCATGATCAATGTACAATTAACTTCTATCCTATGACCTTTGGCATGTTAGTGTATATAAATAAAAACACACAGAGAGGTTGACCTGTTAAAGGACTTATTTGCATATTGCAACCTTCTGCAATATCTGTTTTGCAGAGTTTAACATTGCGGCAACAGATAGAAAACCACGTTTTTCGTAGTTCCAGAGCTGTGTACTGCTACGAGACCTCGTAACAACCCGCCGGCTGCAGTGTAGCATAACATTAATCAATCTAAGTAAGAAAAAAATGGACCTGCATACGCTTGATTTAAATGGATGAACTGTCCTGAAAAGTGACATTGCTCTCCAGAGCTTATCAATGCACCTCCTCCCTGTCTGAGGAGCAGCGCTATTGATCAGTCTGGCCCCTGAACATCGCTGATATCGAAAGCCTGATCTGTTTTAATTCCGTGGCATTGTGGAACATCGGCTCCCCTGATGAATCGCGTCTTTATTTTCCGTGTAAATGAACATTATCTGACAGGGGAGCGTCCACAAAGACAAAGGCCAAAATGTTACAGAGTGCCAGATTACTAAGCTGACCCTCCAATACTTCAATCAGTCGCCTCCGATAGCAAAACAACTCTCCATTGTAGAAACTTCATCTTGATTCATAGTCGCTGCATTGATTTCAAAAAAGGTCAGTGTTCCTCACAGTTGACAGTTCCATGAATAGGGTAATCCTCATCTCTGCACCAGCGATGACTTTGTCGCCGTCCTTCATGCAAGGCTTAACCCAAGCACGAGAGATTAGTCCATTTATATTTATATACATATATACAGCTCTGGAAAAAAAAAAAATTAAACAAGAGACTACTTCAGTTTCTGAATCAGTTTCTCTGATTTCGCTATATATAGGTATAAGTTTGAGTAAAAGGAACATTGCTGTTTTATTCTATAAACTACAGACCACATTTCTCCCAAATTCTAAATAAAAATATTCTAATTTAGAGCATTTATTTGCAGAAAATTAGAAAAATATGCAGAGCTTTCGGACTTCAAATAATGCAAAGAAAACAAGTTTCTATTCATATTCATAAAGTTGGCATCATGTTCTCCTCCACCAATCTTACACACTGCTTTTGGATAACTTCATGTGGTACCACTTTAAAATAAGACTAACTTTATAAAGGGTTTATAAATGGTTTACAATTAGTTTATTAATTACTGTTTACTAATTAGGTTGTAAATGCCTTAAATCATTAATAATCAGTTATAACACATACATAGAAAGCGCAACAATGACCTGTTGTTTGCCAAATAGTGAACCCACAGCCATCTATAGTGTTGCCCTTTCTACGTATGTGTTATAACTGATTATTAATGATTTTAAAGGCATTTACAACCTAATTAGTAATCATTAAATCTAATTGTAAACCATTTATAAACCCTTTATAAAGGTAGTCTTATTTTAAAGTGGTACCCTTTATGTTTTACACTCCTGGTGCAAAAAATTCAAGCAGTTCAGTTTGGTTTTGATGGTTTGATGGTTTGTGATCATCCATCTTCCTCTTGATTATATCTCCAGTTTATTTTTACTTTATTTTAACATTTTATTTTCTACCATTTTACTTTCAGTTTAGCTTAGTCAATTGTTTCCCACTTTCACAGGAGTCTTCACAGGAGGGTGAAGACTAGCGCACGCCTCCTCCGATACAATGGAAGTCAGACTCCGCCTCTTTTTGAACCATTGCCAAGTAGCACCACAGCGCTAATGCTCGGAGGAAAGTGCAGCGACTCGGTTCTGATACATCAGCTCACAGACGCAGCCTTGTGCTGATCCACATCACCCTAGGAGTGATGAGGAGAAAGAGCGCCATCTACTGTAATCTGTATCCACCCAGAGAGAGAGCAAGACCAATTGTACTCTCTCTCAGGGCTCTGGCAGCTGACGGCAAGCTGCATGACCTGGATTCAAACCAGTAATCTGCTGGACCACTTGGAGCCCTAGATTCTCATCTAGTCTGGATGGCTGCCTTTAAATTCTTTAAGATGTTCTTTAAAAAAAATATGTTTTATATTATTTTAACAGCATTATATAAATTCCCAATGGTATTTAAAAATACCCATTCATTATTACTTTAATGTGTTTATTTCTAGATTAATTGACATATGGAGGTTGGAAAATTTAAAAATGTTGATTGTATTTTTTGTGAATTAAACCTTAACAAATGTCATAAGTGGCAACAACACAAAGAAGAAGAATTTACTCTAATGAGATTAAATAAAACAAATTTAAATAAACAAAAACATATGTGTTTATGATATAAACACAATTAAATAAAACTGCCGTTAATTGATGTGTTGTACTGGATTAAGTGATTTAATAACTTTATATCAGAACATAATATGAGCCAAATTGATTTGTTTGCTTCGCTATAGTGAAGCAATCAATCTGCTCATTTGTCACTTTCATTGTTTAATGCCAGACACTTTCACTCAGGTCTTTAGAGGCATTAGGTGTGCAGCTGCATCGATTGATTTTGATTGGTTGATATTAAATGACATATCTCATTCTTCATTGTTCTCAGGCACCTCTGTGTTTTAGTATAGAAATGTGAAATTTGTTTATTTAGAGTTGTTGTGGGTTTTATTCTATGCGTATATTTGATAAGATACAATGCCCTTAAAATGTATGGGAACAGTGAGGTCAATCAATTTATTTTTTCTGTAGATTGTTGCCCAGGTGTGTCCTGATACATTGATTATTCTGAATGTCTTTGTTCAGTTTCAGATTTAGGTTTTCCTGTGCAGACTGTACATTTACAGTTCAAGGAGTAATCAAAAAACAAGCAACTGTGAAGCTGAAAAAAAGATAAAATCATGTCCATACCCAGAAGAACAGTTTTGAATGTCCTGAAGAAGAAAGTCATCACTGGTGTACTAAATAACACATGTCAAACAGGTAGACCAAGGACAACCGCAGCAGTTGGTTGATGACAGGAACATTCTGAGTACTGTAAAATAAACCCTAAAACTGTTAGTGACATCAGCAGGTACCATAATCTACTGTTGCCTTGGTTAATTTCAGTCAGTGGCGCACCTTTCAGTGGTGTTTTCCATTGCAAAGGTAGCAATATAGGCCAGAAATGTATTTAAACACGCCTTGCTTCCAGACCACCATTGTGCCCATCAACGTAGATTTATTCATAAACTATGTTTCTTCTTTTAATTGAAGCAGGCACAAAACGATTAAATAGACTGTTTGCAGGGGGTAAGTTAGAGCTCTTTAAATAAGATCTCAAATCAAATGTTTTAAAAGAGTTCAGTTTTTAAGGGAGTTTCCAGCTGTGTAGAGAATAGTGAGTAACATTTCATCCCCACGCAGGAAGCTGACAGTAAAGTTTACTCATCAGTCATCGCTTGGGGTTAAAATAGCTGGAGCTCATCACACGCAGTACACACAGCGTCAACATGACAGGAACCTGCTGTACGTCTATTAAATCACATTTACTGTATTTGCATATATTAAATGCACCATATGACAAATAACTACAGTTTCCGCTCTCTTTTAACTGGTGGAGTAGAATACAGCTCATATATCTGTGTATTCTTTCAGAAACATTTATATTACATCTTTATTATTGGAGGTTAGAGGGTGGTCTTGTAAAAAAAAAAAAAAAAAAAAAACATTTTTTATAAAAACAAAATAGGGGAAAACATATAAATTAACTTAACATATTAACATATTTTCCTTTGATACAATCCAATCTGAATTGATTGAACTAGCTGCAAATATATTGCTAGTCAAAATATAGAAAGCTTTAACTTTTCTTAAACCTATGCTTTATGCACTTTATATATGAATAGGGCAAAAAAAATATTGATTTATATTTTTATTGATTTATTGAGTTTTTGAAACCAAATTTTTGTATTTTATTACATTTATTAGCTAGTCCAACAAAGTCATTAATGTCATGAAATTTCATCAGAATCAACAAAAAAAGCTTTTTTGACAAAAAAAAAAAATGATATAAATGTGTCAGCTGCCATTAAAGGCTTATAGGTTCCTTGCAGCCAAGAATGTTTCTATTAATTAGGTTTTTTTTCATTAGATAAAGAATAGAAATAAAGAAGTAAAATGTTCTTTAATCTGATCCACTGCTTTTTTAAACATGGTTCTGTTTGAAAATATATTTCTAAAATGTTGGGCCACACTATTACTGAAAAACTATATATTCCTCCTTTAGTGTATCTTAAAAAAAATTCTATTAGACACAGGAAACGCATCACCTTGTACTGAAAAAGACAGGATGGCCACCCCCTACCAGGAGCTCTCATGAAGTCCAATTAGAGGTCACTTTCTCTTCAGAGCCAATCAAAGCCTGAAACCCTGTAACCCGCCACTGCTTGACTCTTCACAGAAGGGGGTTGTCGTGTCCCTGCTGGCTTGATGTGTTCGTTCCCTTACTTATTTTTCCTGAGTTATACGGTCTAAATTGGAATTTCACTCCAAACCAGTAATTTCACATCTCACTACATAACACTCAATCAGTCCGGGGGAATTTAGTCCCCAACTGAGTAAAAAACAACTTAGCATTGATTCACTAAGAGCTTTGCTTTCCAAAATCAAGCATTTGACTCTAAAAAAAAAGACTAAAATATTTTACAAGAAATGCCGACAATGCCCCCATCTGCTGCACCATCCGTAATCAGAAACCACTGGCAGCTGGATAGAACTCAGATTGGAAGCCATTTCCAGGGGCATGCAACCCAGTGCACATTGTGCATATGGAAGTTTTGGCAAGGCCATGAAAGATGGTGCAGTGAACTAACTACCTCTAAACCACTAGACTGAACTGTGATGGAGTCAAAACATTATTTCAAAAAGATCTGTTCCCAGAGTAAAAGAGCAGCTGGTAAATCAGTGTTTAAAGGCTGGTTTATATTTCTGCATCCAGTCAACACAGTGTCAACACAGGCAACGCAGAGTCAACACAGGCAATGCAGAGTCATACAGAGTCTATACACAGTAAGATCACCAGTGTTAAATCAACATTGTTAGTGTTAAATTAGTGTTAAAGTTGTTTAACACTAATAGTGTTGATTTAACACTGGTGAATTTACTGTTTACAGAGTCGACTCAATGTCAACAAGGAGTTGACCAAGAGTCAACACAGTCAATGCAGTCAAAACAGAGTCAATGGAGGGAATGCAGTCAACACAGAGTCAACAATGAATCAACGCAACAACAACACAATCAACGCAAGGTCAACACAGTCAACGCAGTGGCAAAGCAGTGTCAAATCAAAGTCAATGCAACATCAATGCAGAGTCAATGCAGAGTCCATGCAGCGTCAAAACAAAGACAACCCAGAGTCAACACAGGCATACAGAGTCAATAGCTGCGTCAACACAGAGCCAACTCAATGTTGACGTGGAGTCGACACAGAGTCAACAACATTAATGCAGAGTGAACACAAAGTCAACACATTTAACACAGAGTGAACACAAAGTCAACACAGAGTCTATGCAGTCAACACAGAATCAACAGAGTCAATGCAGTGTCAACACAGAGTCAACACAGAGTCAACGCAGTGTCAAAACAGAGTCAACACAGAGTCAACACAGAGTCAATGCAGTGTCAACACAGAGTCAACACAGAGTCAACACAGTGTCAGTACAGTGTCAACACAGAGTCAACGCAGTGTCAACACAGAGTCAACACAAAGTCTATGCAAAGTCAACGCAGAGTCAATGCAGTGTCAACTTTCCTTGTAACACAGGGTACCCATAGACTATGGAGTAATTTGACCTTTTGCTGTCTACAAAGAATGATTAACCTGACCAACACAGATAACCATTATGATGAAATTTGACCCTGCTGGTTAACCAGCATGACCAGGCTGAGTGAGGAGAATGAATGGCATGACCATGTTGGTTGGCTTACAGGACCAATGCTAGCTGACCAGCATGACCACGCTTTTCACCCAGCAGGACCAAGCTGATCGGCCAGCAGGACCATCGAGTCTACGCTGGGCGACCAACATGACCAAGCTGCAGCATGATCAGCAAGACGATCAGCAAGCGTGACCTTCTTGACCATGCTGATCAACCAGCGTGACCAAAATAAAATGAACACAGATGTAATGGTACCCCTGACAGATTACCTACATGGACAGTTGGGTTAATAGTTACCTGTTTCTATCTAGCTCTGCTCATACTCACCTGTAGGGTCCTAAAAAATTAGGAAACTTACCTGGGTGAGTTTATCCTCTGTAGAAGGAGAGGGTTAGAGAAAACCTCCTACAGAAAATAAATGTTAATTATGTGTACACACTGTTTAATGGAAATAAGTGCTGGCATTTGTATGTTTCTTATATAATGTTTTTACATATATAAGGTTTGGTGTGATCTAGGGGAGGAGCTACCCATTTAAAGAGACGAGTATTTTTTCCATTAATAGCTGAAATGTGTTCCTTCAAAGTAATAGAACATACCAGTCCTGCTTAAAATGTGTATAAACATATCCTAATCCTTAAAAAACTCTTTTATTGTGCTAATTTTTATCTCTGCAGCTCCTCTCAGGTTCAACTGTGCTATAGGCGAGGATGATGTTTCTGTGTACTTTGGTACGCAGACAAAATATCACAATATGCAGATCAGTCAATAATCAATAATACCGTCGCCCCCTTCCTGCTGACTGGCGTCCACCCATCTGCAGCTCACTGCTAACAGAGGCACACTGCTGCTGCTGCAGCTCAGCCAATCAGCTCTCTCTCTTTTCTGTCCCACCCCTAAACCCATACATCACCCAGTGCTTCTCTTAAACTACCCCTCCTAATTTTTAGCCTTTTTCAAATTTGAGCTAAAGCAGGAGTCAGCTAAAGCCAGCTTTGTACAAAAAGTGACAGGATAAAATTAAAACTTTACTTTTTATATATTTTAATTATTAGATTACAATATTTGTAACCAGCCTGACCATTAAAGATCGACTTTGACCACCTGAAACCAGATGCCAGCTAGATTTGTCAGCCAGGTTCCAGTTGGATTACAGCTCTGTAAAAAAAAAAAAAAAAAATAAGAGACCACTTAAAAATGATGAGTTTCTTGGATTTTACCAAATTGAAATCCTCTGGAATATAATCAAGAGGAAGATGGATGATCACAAGCCATCAAACCACCAAACTGAACTGCTTGAATTTCTGCACCAGGAGTAAAGCAGCATAAAGTTATCCAAAAGCAGTGTGTAAGACTGGTGGAGGAGAATATGATGCCAAGATGCATGAAAACTGTGATTAAAAACTAGGATTATTCCACCAAATATTGATTTCTGAACTCTTAAAACTTTATTGTTCTCTTTGCATTATTTGAGTTCTTAAAGCTTGGCATCTTTTTTGCATCATGAGAAATGTTTTATGTAGTTTATAAAATAAAACATTCAGATTCAGAAACAGATTCTATGCATAAGACTATTATTGTGTTGCCCCCTTTATTTTACTTGCATTGCAAAGTACAGATCGATATGCTAGAAACACTTGTGCAAGGTGCACTTATCCATCTGATCTCCATGAAGAGTGTAATGCATAAAATCCCTGTTATTTTTTCAGGTAGTGACCTGCAGAGCGCCACCCTCTGTGCTTCAAAATGCCATGGGCTACTATGAAAATGCATGGAGCTTTTTGCGCTGCTTTTGTTTACCAGTAGACAACATTCTGAATTCAGCCTCATCAGCTGCTATCTGTTCCTCTCACTGTCTTCAGGCTAAGTTCCCGAGCTGTTATTTAGAACGTCTGGCTGTCGCCAGGCTAAAAACTGTAGGCCAGACTATGCAATTTTCACTAACACTATTAGTAAATGCCATGCCGCTTTACTCATTTTAATGCACTAAGAGGCTGGAGAGGCTGCAGAGGCTGGAGAAGCATAAAACAAGTCTTTTGACTCAAGCAGAAAATAAGCACTCCTGCTTTTTTAACAGCAAGTATAAAATATGAGTAAGAAGGATTTAAGAGCTATATGTTTAAGAAAAATATGGTAAAATTATTTATTTAAATAAAAATGGTAAAATGTTTTTTATGGCAATGATTTAAGAGGTATATATCTCGGAAAAAGATGGTGAAAATATTTATTATTTAAATAAATTTGATAAAAAACATTATGGTAAAGGATTTAAGAGCTATATGTTTATGAAAAATGTGGTAAAAAATGTTTATTTGAATAAATATGGTAAAATATTTTATGGTAAAGAATTTAAGAGCTATATGTTTATGAAAAATATGGCCAAAATATTTATTTAAATAAATATGGTAAAATATTTTTATAGCAAAGGATTTAAGGGCAAGATGTTTAGGAAAAATATGGTAAAAATATTTATTTAAATAAATATGGTAAAATATTTTTATGGCAACGAATTTAAGAGCTATATGTTCGGGAACAATATGGTAAACATATTTATTTATATAAAATATAAATTATATTTAATTAAATTAAATTATATAAATTATATATCATTATATATTTATTTAAATAAATATGGTCAATTTTCTATGGTGAAGAATTTAAGAGTCTACCTATGTCTCTCTCAAATTTTTTAGATTCAAGATTTGAAGTAGCTTTATTGGTATGGCTGTAATTGCATCAATATTAATAAAGCATTACATTTTATCAGGGCTAGGCTATATAATGACATTTTACTGAATGTTTTTGGCCTTTTAGGACAAAAAAATATGCATTTAAGCATCCAGATAGCTGTTGCATTAAACCATTGCCTATTACTAAAGAACCCTTGTTTGGTTGGAGAACTCTGGGAGACTTTTAAATATATTAGTTCATCAAAGAAACAGAATTTAAGAGCAGTAGTTTAACATACAAGCTGATGCTAGTTCTGTTAGAATTACAGGGGAGTGCTTTTATTACTGTTTATCAGAGAAACAGAGACCCTGGTTTTGTGAAATGATGTAATTGGGATTTCAGTATTTAGTAGCCAGTATTGGGAATTGGGCTTATTTATGAACTAACTTGGCTTTGCATGAAAATAAAGCTTAGTTTGTTTGTTTGTTTGTTATTAACAGGTTTAAACATGATGATCTGCCTCTGGCTGTATTACTGCATCTCTCTTTCTAACAGAGGAAATGAGCTGTAATTCCTGCTGGACCTGCAAGCGGCGCTGCAATGCAGTGTTTTGGGGAACTTGTCATTCACGGAGCGCGCGACCCGTGGCTGAGGAACATCACAGAGAGGAGAGGAGATCATGTGGAGGTGAAGTGATGCTAGCAGAGGGTTTACTGTACTTTAAAAAAAGATATAAAAATAAACTAAATAAAATAAAAGGTATAAAAAGATACTGAAACCAGTAAAATTGACTGTGGGTCAATTGTTTTCTTATAATCTGTGAATAAAACACCTGATCTTAAACTCTTATAAAAAAACATAGATATGTGTATTTAGTACCTTTAGTTAAAAATATATGTATATATTTGTATTATATTGTTTGTGCATGGGTTTCCCTGCTTTTAACCCTTCCCTGAAGCACCATTTGAATGCACTTTCATTTCGTTGCTGTCCAATACCTAATACCAAAAGCATGTATCTCCAAAACAGTAACTTTACGGGTGTACATATATATACATTGGGATACAAAAACTTATTATGTATTAATTAATTATAATAACTTAAAATCAAACAAAAATGGAGATACGTTGTGTTTTTTTTTTACTTGATAGCAACGATTTGCACTGTTTTGTGCTCTGTTTGGTAAGAAAAATTGCATGAACAGTGCACATATATTAAATATATTCCAGTGCAAATCATCACTCTTAGTGTTAAATAAATAATAATAATAATAAAAAAAACATACGTGCAAATACATTTTTTTATATTTACGGTAATAATTCTGTAATAATGTGATAACTCTTAGACGCCTATAGGCCAATTGTCCGATTTTTTTAGGTAGATTGAACAGCCTTATTTTTTCTATTTCTATAATTAATTAATTTTATTTTTTCTATTTATAGAAGACTGTAGTAAATATACATGCATACATATTTGATATTGTTCTTTTTTTAGTAAATCATAAACTCGTAAACTACTCAAATACGTCTTTAAAACCGGCACACAAGGAATTCCGCATCTTTATAGAACATGTTCTCTAATGTTTTCTTCTTTTATTCATCGATACTTTGTTTGTTTGATTGTAGTTAATCTGGAATAATCTGTATCCTGATGAAGGAGGGTGTGAAGGCTAATCTCCGAACACACAGCGCAGCGTCTTCATTACTGTTTACATCCTAATCTCCCTTTCCAAATGATGTGGAGATTAGATATTCAAATCCCTTCATCTTTTTACCGTCCGTGTCCTTCTACAACACACACACACACACACACACACACACACACACACACACACACACACACCACATAATCACTCTACACCCCCCAAGTGCCTCCCCACTGTCCCACACATCTATCTATCTATCTATCTATCTATCTATCTATCTATCTATCTATCTATCTATCTATCTATCTATCTATCTGTCTGTCTGTCTGTCTGTCACTGACCCCTTCCTCCCACCTTTCTTTCTTTCTTTCTTTCTTTCTTTCTTTCTTTCTTTCTTTCTTTCTTTCTTTCTTTTTCCTTTTATTACCATATTCCTCTTTCATTGCCTATTATATATCTATTATTCTTTTTCCCTTTATCTACCTCATCACCCTCTCTCTCTCTCTCTCTCTCACACACTATCTATGCCTCCCTCTGCATGTTTTTCTCTCTGTCAGTTTTTCTCTCCTTATCTATCTATCTATCTATCTATCTATCTATCTATCTATCTATCTATCTATCTATCTATCTATCTATCTATCTATCTATCTATCTATCTATCTTCTCATTCTTTTTCTTCTTCTTCTTCTTCTTCTTCTTCTTCTTCTTCTTCTTCTTCTTCTTCTTCTTCTTCTTCTTCCCATTTCCCTCTTTCTCTCTTACAATTCGAGATATTTAGTAGCTTTATTGGTAAGAGTGTATGAGTGTAAGTGCATCAATATTCCAACAAATTACAAATAATAATACAATAAAAGCAACAAATATACAAAATAAGTGAAAACTGTAGTTAATAAACACGACAGCGATTAAAATAAAGAAACTGGTACGTTTTTTTTTTAAATGCATATATATCATGTATATGCATAATTATATTATACACACACGATGTTTTACTGAAAATTAAACTGGAAAGCAACTCTCTTTCTCTCTTACTTACTTACACACACACACACACGCGCGCGCGCTCGCGCACACTCCTCCTCCCCTTCTCCCTCCTTCCCTCCCTCCGTCTCAGATCCGCAGAGAGAGAGAGAGAGAGAGGGAGTGAGAGAGAGAGAGTGAGTGAGTGAGCGAGAGAGAGAGAGAGAGAGAGAGAGAGAGAGAGAGAGAGAGAGAGCGCGCGTAGTCCGAGTCTCCTCGCGCTAGAGCTATACGGTGAAGTGCGTGCTAGCGCGCGTGTCTGTACGTGTATGTGCGCGTGTGTGTGCGGATGGGAGCAAGCGCGAGACCGCCGCCTTCTTCAGCTTAGACTGGCTTTTACTGCTGCTGCTGCTGCTGCTGTTGGGATATTTATCTACTGACGCGTCCTCTTCTGCTCTTCTTCACCCGCCTCATCTTCCTCGTGCACAGGGGGATCCGGAGTGAATCCTCGCGCTGTGGCTCGTGCTCGGGTTTGTGCGGATTGACAGCGCGCCGTTTCTTGCATTTTTCCGTTTTTACTACCCGGGAACTTACGAGGCACGCCGCGAGCGAGCGCGAGAGCCGAGGAGGGAGCGAGAGAGAGAGCCGCAGCACAGGTAAGAGCGCGCGCGCGCCAGCCCGCTCGCTTGCTTGCGCGTGTGTGTGTATATGTGTGACAGTGTGCGAAGGTGTGAGATAGAGATAGTGTGTGTGTGTGTGTGTTTAAATGTGTGTGTGTGAGAGCTCTGCACCATCCGCGCCCATCGGAACCGTGCTCGCCGGTGCCTCGCGCCCCCCAGTCTGGAGCTAAAATTGGACTCGCGAGGAAAAGCATTGACTGAACAGCGTCAGAGCAGTTCCTCACAGGCGCGTGCTGAACTTGCTAATACTTGCCTGTATTAGCCTTATTTGCACCCTCCTCACCTTCCTTCCTTCCTACCTGCCTACTCCCACCTTACCCTGCTCCTCGCGCACCGCTTCTGGTGCTTTTACAGCCCTAGAAACAGTTTTACATCCTCCTTACCGGGTGGTTAGGCTCGTGCCCAGCCACGAGTCTTCATCATTTACTGCAGCAGCGGTAGAGCTGTGTGGCCACTGCAGTAGAAAGTTGGGCACAGCTGATGATTCTGAAATGTTCATATAGGTGGAGGCTAAGGTGCGGTGAGGAAGCATTAGGAACCTTTGGGAACCAACCTTAAGGAACCTTAAGGAACCTTGAGGAACCTTGGGGAAGAGCATCATAGATAGCATAGGTAACATTAGTTCTGCATAGCTCACCTCCGCACTGCTGGGTGTGTGTTATCGCCTATAGTTAATGGTGCAGGAGACCATCAGTCTCCTCCTGAGAACCAGTTCTTCCAAGATGCAGTCCTGTTCCTACAGTCATCATATGCAGGACTTCCTCAATTTCCTTTTCATCTTTCTCAGAATTAAATGCAATTCTTTGCTACTGGTACACGAGAGGCACTGCCCTAGCTGTGAAGAAGTTGGCAGGCAGCATTAGATTCTTTTAAAGGGCATCTTCATGAACAGTCATATAGTCTTTTCTAAAAGTCTTTTTTTTTTATGTCTTCGGTACCTTTAAGAGAGTTAAGAGATCATTTTTTTAAGCATATGTAAACTAAGGTGTTGGATGCTGCATTGCTGCACCTGCTTCCTCATGTCCTGTAGTGGATGCATGCAGCTGTAGTGAATGGAAAAGGGCTGGGGATGGGGATGGAGCATGGGTTGATTGCTTGCTTGAAGCCGTATGTACGTACGTATGTATGTATCCAGTGCTCAGCTGCACTGCTGTGGATGTCCCTCGAGCCTCCCTTGAACGGTCATGCCCTCCCTCAGCCCTGACTGCTGAGTAGCTTCTACAGTGCAGCTTGAGTGTAGCTTCAGTCCTTTCATTTCCTTGCTTGACATTCTTCCTTTCTCTTCTTCTCTGGACGCTGATGTGCTTTAATAACCCACTTCATTCAGTCAACCCTGCAGTTAAACCTGCAGTTGTGTGGGAACCTGATTCGACTCCTGATCTATGAGACCGCTTGTCTGTGTGATGTGTGAGATGTGAAGCCACGCTCTCCGGGTCGTCTTTACTGACTGGCGAGGCTCTATAAAGGTTACTGACTCATGTGCTGTATAGTAACAGAGATTTATAGAGATGTGTTACTCTGCATTGCCCGTTTTGTGGCTTCCATTAGTGGAAAGGCTTTGAAATTCTTGGCTGTATGTAGAGTCTAAGACATGCTGGTTGAATAGCTGGATGAATTCTTGAAAACTTTTTTGTATTTTTTGTTTTGTATGTGAGTAGAGGATGCTCTTCAGTGCTTATTGGAGCTTATTGGAGATTTTCAATATATGAGGGTTGTTTGTTGGAGATGTTTATTGCTTTATGGCTGAACAAGTGAATAAGACAGATAAAGGAAGATGCAGTGAGCAGTAAGGTCCTCAGTTTGTCCTTAGCTAGTGTGTGTGTTGGTGTGATACTCTGTGTGAGTGGAGGGTTTTAAATAGCTGAGTTGAACAGCTGGTGATGCTGGAGTTGAGTAATAATCTTCAGTAAACAGAGGTAAAAAAAGATGCTATACAGTCGTTATTGGAGATTACTGGAGATTTTCATATATACAGATGTGTGCATCTTTATTGTATGCATATATGCTGGTTGTTTGTTGGAGATGTTTATTGCTATATGGCTGCAGTGAACAAGACAGGTGAAGTAAGTTGCAGTGAGTAATAAGGTCCTCAGTTTGCCCTTAACTAGTGTGTGTGTGTGTGTGTGTGTGTGTGTGTGTGTTGTGTGTTGGTGTGTAACTCTGTGTGAGTAGAGGGTTTTAAATAGCTGAGTTGAACAGCTGGTGATGCTGGAGTTCAGTAATAATCTTCAGTAAACAGAGTAAAGATGCTATACAGTCATTATTGGAGATTACTGGAGATCTTCAGTCTTCGATCTTCACTCTATGCATATATGATGGTTGTTTGTTGGATATGTTTATTGCTTTATGGCTGCAGTGAACAAGAAAGGTGAAGGAAATTGCAGTGAGTAATAAGGTCCTTAGTTTGTCCTTAACTAGTGTGTTTGTTGTGTGTGTTGGTGTGAAACTCTGTGTGAGTAGAGGGTTTTAAATAGTTGAGTTGAACAGCTGGTGATGCTGGAGTTCAGTAATAGTCTTCAGTAAACAGAGTAAAGATGCTCTTCAGTGCTTATTGAAGCTTACTGGAGACCTTCTATATCCTCTATATACAGATGTGTGCATCTTCACTGTATGCATATATGCTGGTTGTTTGTTGGAGATGTTTATTGCTTTATGGCAGAACAAGTGAATAAGACAGGTGAAGGAAGTTGCAGTGAGTAATAAGGTCCTTAGTTTGTCGTTAGCTGGAGTGTGTGTGTGTTGGTGTGAGCTCTAAAATAAGCACTAAGCTGACTCAATGTGGCAGACCAGCCATGGATGGTAGAACAACTGGATCACTGCCGGTTCCTCTGAATGTGTATATGTGTGTGTGTGTGTGTGTGTGTGTGTGTGTGTGTGTGTGTGAGAGAGACAGAGACAGACATAGAGATAAAGAAAGAGAGTGAATGAGAGAGGGAAAGAGAGAGAAAGAATGATAAAGGGAAGTGGGCATGCTGTTCACTCCATGCATAAGCGTTTCTAAGCATGTCCAAGTGTGCAGAACACTAGTGAACCACGTTTCAAGGAGAAACATCATCCAGCAGCAGAAGCAGCAGCATGCCCTGATAAAACTGCAGCCTGATCAGATCAGTTCAGTTCAGTGTGTATCCAGGCCGGTGTATGATGATAGGCTGCAGAGTGTGTGATGACCACTTCGAGCTCTGAGAGGCTGGAGACACTCCTTTAGTTTAAAAAGCAATAGTTTAAAAATTGACATTTTTAATGTTTTAGTTTTAAAAATGATGATATATTGAGATGACTTGGGTTTGTATTCATAAAGCATTGTCTTGAAGAGTTGAATATTTGATACTGTTTGATTACAGGGATGAATTTTGTGCTATTTTGTGTGCATGTGTTTGATTTTTAATTTAGAACAAATAAAAATTGCAAGTAGTGACTTACTCTTTCCAAATTGCATTGCATTAAACATAGAATATATTAACATAGATAGATAATATTATTACATATATGTACGTAGTATATATAACTCAAGGTCCTCATATTGCATTAAAAACCAACATGCACACATATGTGTGTGCAGACCAGTCCCCATGTGCTGCATGGGTCTGAATGTGGAGCTTCAGAGCTGGTGAATGGGCTCCTCTGTTTGAGCAGCCTGTGAAGCTCTGCCCCCTTTGTCCTCACAGGCCAATCCAACGCTCTTCCATCCAATGAAACCGCTTCTTTATTTCCCAGCTGTCCAATAGGGGCGTGCACTGACTGCTCTTCTGTTTTTTATTCCACGTTTAATGGCTGTTCACCCCTGCAGGGGTGGTGATAATAATAATGATGGTGATGAGCCGGTTTTATCTGAATGCGTCTTCTATCTGTGCACGTGTGTGTCTGTGTGTGTCTGTGTGTGTGCGTTGAGGAGGTCTTCCTCAGTGAGATCAAGCTGCTGCTTGATGAGTAAGCAAGTCTGAGATATAATTGAGAAGTGATGGTGATGAGGTTGATCTGAGCTCCGGCTCGAGGCGTGTGGCTCAGGCTTAACGGCGCTGCCATGCACGCGGGCTGACAGGATTATGCGAGGAAGAAAAATCAATTTTTTGTAATCTCGCTTTTAATGAGACTCCTCTAGATTGTCCCCTTCTATGACCGAGCTGGTACTGCATGTGTGTGTGTGTGTGTTCAGTCTGTCAAGTAAAACTATTGTACTGTTTCAGGCCCAGCTGCTATGGTTATGTTACTACAACAGAACAAGAGTGTCACTTAAAAATGAACAGTTTCTTCTTTGATTTTACCAAATTAAAAAACCTCTAAAATATAATCAAGAGGAAGATGAATGATCACAAGCCATCAAACCAAACCGAGCTGAACTGCTTGAATTTTTGCACCAGGAGTAAAGCAGCATAAAGTTACCCAAAATCAGTGTGTAAGACTGGTGGAGGTGAACATGATGCCAAGATGCATGAACTTTTAAAACTTTATAATTATGAATAAGTCTGAAAGGTCTGAAAGCTCTGAATCTTTTTTTGTTATTTCAGCCATTTCTCATTTTCTGCATAAAATGCTCTAAATGACAATATATTTATTTGGAATTTGGGAGAAATGTTATCTGTAGTTTATAGAATAAAACAACAATGTTAATTTTACTCAAACATAAACCTATAAATAGCAAAATCAGAGAAACTGATTCAGAAACTGAAGTTTTCAGGAGCTGTATTTTACTGTATATTGAGCACTCAATCATCACTTCCCTTTTTATTGAACATTTCCTCATCTGAAATATGAGTAAACAGTTTATGAACAGTTTAGAAATCCAATTCATGCACTTGTTTACCACTTACCTCACAGTAGGCTCTGCGCCAGTGAGGTGTGAGTATCTGCATGGGTGTAATTTAATTACATATGGCAGTCATGTCTACATGCAGCATTACCGTATCAGAATGGACTCCTGCTGTGTTCATGAATGTGTATACGTGTGCTATGTGTGCTCGTGTGTGCGTAGATAACCGATGTATGTTATGTACAGGTTGTGTGTGGAGGTGTTTGTGGTGTGTGCACTGCAAAAAAATAATCCTTAGCATTATTGTGTAAGTGTAAGATTGCTTTATTTATGTTAGAAATAATGATTTTATTCCGCGTTTTCACCTTATTATAAGTAATTTGAACTCAAAATAAGCACAAGAAGTCACCAGTCCTGTTCCAGACCTGCTCGTTCATGCTCTGAGGATGCGCCAGCAGCTCATTTAAGGGGTAGGATTGGACGGCTGACTGTTGACAGTTGTCAGGGTTATAATCAGTCAGTGGAGCACCTGTATTTTCCTGATCGCACCAAATATTTTCAGGCCAACATGACCATTAGTGTAGACTTATTCCTAAACTTCATCGCTGTTCTAACTGCGTTTTATTGCTGCCAAATACAGGGGTTGGACAATAACACTGAAACACCTGTCATCATTTTAGTGTGGGAGGTTTCATGGCTAAATTGGAGCAGCCTGGTGTTCAATCTTCATTAATTGCACATTGCACCAGTAAGAGCAGAGTGTGAAGGTTCAATTAGCAGGGTAAGAGCACAGTTTTGCTCTAAATATTGCAATACACACAACATTATGGGTGAAATACCAGAGTTCAAAAGAGGACAAATTGTTGCTGCACGTCTTGCTGGAGCATCTGTGACCAAGACAGCAAGTCTTTGTGATGCATCAAGAGCCACGGTATCCAGGATAATGTCAGCAAACCACCAAGAAGGACCAACCACATCCAACAGGATTAACTGTGGACGCTGTAAGAGGAAGCTGTCTGAAAGGGATGTTCGGGTGCTAACCCGGATTGTATCCAAAAAATATGAAACCACGGCTGATCAAATCACGCAGAATTCAATGTGCATATTAATATTCAATATTAATATTACTACATATTATGCTGCATGTCACATTCACAATGTGAGTGATGCAGCTATGATAGGAACTGTAGTCTGAACTGGCCTGGAAGCATGGAGTTTAAAGAGCCGTGCATGGACTTTCTTTGTATAAGGTTTCTTTCACAGATAATGATATGCAGTTATGATTGCAGAGCTCTTGAGGAGAGTAATGGGTTAGTGCCTCTCCAGCACTACGGTAATGCACAGTAGATGAGATTAGAGTAGTTCAAAATGCATCTTATGAGCGCTTGAATTACTCCGTGAGTCTTCTTGCTTTTGTGTACCACGGACTAATGATGCATGCAGATTTGTCGTGTGCTTATATCAGCACGGCGGCGCGTCGCTCGGCTTTTCGCGGACCCTCACTTTGTTAAGGGCAAGAAAATCACATTGAAACAAACATCCGAGCGAGGCGGGCTTTATGTTTGCCTGTGCTAAGCCGCGCGTGACGAGTAATAAATTAGTTTTGTTTTTGATGCATAGAATGAATAGAAAGGCCTCTGTCGCCGGGCGTGGGTCTCCTTTTCTCTCTGTCTTTGGTCTGGTAGACATCTCTCCTGCTTTAGATTGGCACTATGGATTTAGATCTGCTGTCTAATTAGGGAAAAAAACATTTAAACCACTTAAAAATTATGAGTTTCTTTGATTTTACACAATTGAAAACCTCAAGAGGAAGATGGATGATCACAATCCATCAAACCAAACTGTACTTCTTGAATTTTTGCACCAGGAGTAAAGCAGCATAAGGTTAGCCAAAAGCAGTGTGTAAGACTGGTGGAGGAGAACATGATGCCAAGATGCATGGAAACTCTGAACTTATTCTTTATTATTTAAGGTCTGAAAGCTCTGCATCTTTTTTTGTTCTTTTTTCAAGCCATTTCTCTCCTTTTTTTGCAAATAAATGCTCTAAATGACAATATTTTTATTTGGAATTTGGGAGAAATGTTGTCTGTAGTTTATAGAATAAAACAGCAATGTTCATTTTACTCAAACATAAACCTATAAATAGCAAAATTAGAGAAACTGATTCAGAAACTGAAGTGAAGTGGTCTCTTTTCTGTTGTTTTTTTTTTTTTCCAGAGCTGTATTATAACCTAGATATTAACGTGTAAAGTGTGTGTAATGGAATTGAGGAGAAGAAGACTTGGTTATAAAATTCCTCTTTTGACCATTTTGTCATTTTTTCGCTGTGGTGTTGTGTCTGTGGAGAGATTTTAGAGGAGGAGAGTTTCAGTTTGAGGAAAGAAGTCAATCTTTCTTTTCTTTGGTTTTGCTCTCTCCAGCATGGCTGTAATAAAGTGTGTGAAAGAGAGAGGGAAGCAGAGGGAAAGTGAGAGAGATAGTGAGTGTAATCGAGAAGGAGAACGAGAGAAAGAGAGAGAGAGAGAGAGTGAGTGAATAAAGTATAATAGCACCCTCTCTTTTCTCTTGCCCTCCTATTTGCCAGGAGTGCTCTATATATAACTGCTGCAGCCATAGTGCCAATTCATCACACACCAGAGGATCCCTTCCCTTTCCAGCATGTAAGACACCATTATCTTCAAAGAATAATGCTGCCACCAGAAATGCAAACGCTGCTAAAAAAGAAGAAGCAGAGCAACTTAATTGGAGGCAGGTTAGCCTGCTTGTTAGCATATGAGAACGTATTAATAGGCAATGCAGCAAAAGGTGAAAAGCAACCAGTCATTTCACGCATGAGCAAGCGGGTTGTTGTAGGTTTAGTTGAAGTGATTTAGCGCAAACAACAAGGGGCGAATCAGGTTGAGACTAAGGGTCAACCAAGGTTCATGTCCTTCTATATATATATATATATATATATATATATATATATATATATATATATATACAGTATATACAGCTCTGGAAATATAAGAGATCACTCAAAAATGATGAGTTTCTTTGATTTTACCAAATTGAAAACCTCTGGAATATGATAATTAAGAGGAAGATGGATGATCACAAGCCATCAAACCACCAAACTGAACTGCTTGAATTTTTGCACCAGGAGTAAAGCAGCATACAGTTATCCAAAAGCAGTGTGTAAGACTGGTGGAGGAGAACATGATGCCAAGATGCATGAAAAAAACTGTGATTAAAAACCACCAGGGTTATTCCACCAAATATTGATTTCTAAACCCTTTTTCTTTAAATTATTTGAAGTCTGAAAGCTTTGCATCTTTTTTGTTATTTTTTCAAGCCATTTCTAATTTTTTTTGCAAATAAATTCTCTAAATGACAATATTTCTGTTTGGAATTTGGGAGAAATGCTGTTAAAAGTTTAAAGAATCAAACAACAATGTCAATTTTATTCAAACACAAACCTATAAATAGTAAAATTAAGAGAAACTGATTCAGAAACTGAAGTGGTCATTATACATTTTTTTTTTGCTTAGTTTTAATAAATGCACTGAATATCCTGCTGCTACATCCTGACGTCATCAACTCTAAAGTGGGATTCTTCTCCATATGCTTGACATTGATTGGATTGTAGGAGGACATGTGCTGGCGTGTTGTCAGTTCGGTCAGTGACTTGCTTTTTCAGGTGTTGTGCTGAATTCTGCCTCCTTACCAGAATCTGACTCACTTTGAGTTCATGCTCATCATGCAGCAGAATGAGTGAACACTGCAGAACAGATTCCCATTGGATTCCTTTTATTTCTGTTTAGAAATAAAGATTAATCTACAGTTACAGTAGATACAGAATCGCCAGTGCTAATACTGCTGGACTGTTGGATTTCAGCACAACGCCAGTTATTCACCAGTTCTTTTTCTTCTTCTATTGTTTAACAAGAGACATTAGCCTGCCCTAAATTCTTATTATTGACCTTACAAAAGCTCAAACCATCCACGTTTTGGTCCTTTGCTTTGTTCTGTAGTTTGAGCCACATATCACACATGCTTTTTTATACAGACCGCACTAAGAAAAGTCCAAAGTTTCAAGTTGTTCGATCCTAATAAACCATTAGTTTTAGTTGTAAGCTGCCCAATGAACTCTAGAACTTTTGGTTATCACCATTTTAGTGCTATTTTGTTTCTCTTTTACATATGTATGGCCTTGTTAACAAGGAAGAGAAATATATACCCTATTAAACCATAGAAACCAACTCGTTTAAGAAGCGTGGTTCATCAGACTTTGTGAAAATGATCTTGAACTTGTTGCTCAATAAGCCGTCTACAAGTTCAGACTGGTGCTCTGAATCACAAGATACATGCCACACCAGTTTATACTGTTGTCCTGATCTGCTCCAGGGCAGATTAACTTCAGGATTTTGGCTCAAAAACATTTCTTGGGCCAATCAGGGAGCAGGAAATGAATCATACAATGGCTACATACACGTTTAGCTTACACCACAACCATTAATCAACCTTAAAACCCAACCATAATACAAACCTTAGTCTAAAACATAAATCTAAACCCAAAAAGTTGTAATTTTTAGGGTTCAGATTAGAGTTAGGGTTTTTTTTTATCCTATAGAAAATCATTTACTTTATTTATCTTAGAGTTTATTTGCATTTAAAGACATGTTTTGATGACTCAGGCCCTCATATAATACAATGCTTGTTAGCTTCATTAGCTTCACAGCTCCAGCTCCAGGATAAATATATATTTTTAGTGCAATATTCCTCTTGGTTTTAAGTCTTAAAGGCAGCTGAACACTGAGTGAAGCTGAGTGTATGTTTGTGAGGCCATGAGTTAAATCTGTGTGTCGCTGGTTCGATTGCCAACGTTGGGTTTTATTGGCCAGCTGTTTGGCAGCTGTGGTGTCACCGAGGCAGGGTTTTTTTTAAGGTGACGGTAAATATTTACTGTATTTGGCACTGGAATTGTTTGCTGGCCTTTCTTTCCTGGCATTTATAGCTGTGCAGATGTGCCAGTGCGCCAAATGGCATTTACCGCGTCATCTAATTTCAGCAGCGCCGCGGGTCCAGAGCGAGACGTTGTGTGTTTTCTTGTGGCTTTTTGCGGTGCGTTAGGCATTAGGTGTCTCAGTGCTGGTTGGTTGCGAGGCTCTCGGTGCCTGTGCCACCCACACGTCTATAAGTGTTCCCATGGAAACCTGTGTGACCTGTTAGCTCCATTATCCAATAGTGAATGCCCCCCTTTTCCCAAAAGACCAACGTAGATTATGTTAGAGGTTGCAAATGAGGCATTGTCACTGACAACTATATATATAAATATACAGCTCTAGAAATAATTAAGAGACCACTTCAGTTTCTGAATGAATCAGTTTCTCTGATTTTGCTATTTTCTTAACTCTCAAATTCCCCCCCAAATTTTTTTTGAGCATTTATTTGCAGAACAAATTAAGATATGACTGAATTAACAAACAAATAAAAAAAGATGCCGAGCTTTCAGACTTCAAATAATGCAAGGCAAACAAGTTCATATTCATATTCAAGGTGTAAGAGTTCAGAAATCAATATTTGGTGGAATAACCCTGGTTTTTAATCACAGTTTGTAATCATGCATCTCGGCTTCATGTTCTCCTCCTCCACCAGTCTTGCACACTGCTTTTCGATAACTTCATGCCTTTACACCTGGTGCAGTTCAGCTTGGTTTGATGGCTTGTGATCATCCATCTCCACTGAAGTACAGAGTTATAAGGGTGAGTTTTCAGTGAAGTTTCTCCAGCACTAAGGCTGGGTGCAGCAGCATTAGCATTAGCCGCTTACCACAGCGCTAGCTCTTTTTCTATTCAGAGGTGAGTATATTGGACTGTTAAAACAAGCTACATGGATAGAGCTTTTAGCTGATAGCACCCTGAGTTACTGGAATAACCCTGTTGTTTAATCACAGTTTTTATGCATCTTGGCATCTTATTCTCCTCCACCAGTCTTGCACACTCCTTTTGGATAACTTTGAATGACTTTACTCCTGGTGCGAAAATTTAAGCAGTTCAGCTTGGTTTGATGGCCTGTAATCATTAATCTTCTACTTGTTTTCAATTTGTTTTTAAGTGGTCTCTTATTTTTTCAACCTTCATCAACTTGATCTTATTGTCCCTAAAAGTGATAGCGATAAATTACTGAGGAAGGCAGAGAGATTCAGAGTGTCAGTACAAGAAAGTGACAGAAAGCGTCCTTTTATTCGTTGGGAAAACGGCTAAAAAGACATCACCACGCTTTAGTCAGGAACGTCAGGATGTTGAATAGTATCATTTCTGAGTGGCTCACTGGAATTTCAGCCACCGTGTCATGAGGGAATTACAGCTGTCATATGGTCTTCTTAACCAGTGCTTTGTGCTCCAGACATGTTGGATCCTCTCGTTGGCTTCTAGATAAGGCTTTTTTCCCCCTCGAGCCTCCATTGGACACACTTCACAAGCCACTTTTATTTGGCAAGGCGAACCTGAATGAAAAGTGAGCTCAGGCTCTCATAGAAGTGATTCAAAGCCACCCCCCCAGAACTCCTACAGCACAATGCGCTGGATTGGATTGGAACATCCAGCCTGGGTTAAGAGGAAAAGCGAACGCGCTAAGCTGCCGATGATTTCCTCCCTCCTCGCTTCTTACGGCTGATGATGCGAGCTTTCCCAGACCCCCTTCCCCGACCTCTTCACTGGACAGCCTGGGGGAAGGATTTCGCTTGGAATAGGAAATCACACCCAACAGCCAATGAGAGAAGAGAGAGCTGAAGGTAAAAGAAGAAGAAGGAGAAGTCAGGTAAATGAGACAGAATGAAAGAAGTAAAGCAGATTCCTTTTAAACGAATGGAATCGGTTCCCCCCCCTAATAGGCTGGAAACCAGTATTCTGTGTTTACGCCACAGGCTCAGACAAACAGAATGAGGGAAGGAGGTAAATAGAAAACAGAATGAAGTGCTATCTTTCTTCCCGAGCTTCTGGTGGACGAAGAGGAGAAGGAGGATGAGGAGAGGATAGAGTGTAGAGTGCAGTAGATGCTGGTAAAGCTCAACAGGGATTTTTTTTCTGTGATGAGAAACACTAAAGACTTGGAGGACTTAAAGTATTAATGCTGTTTCTCTATTCTTTAGGCATCTGATGATGTGCTGTGATTCTGTGGTCTGTCTTGCTCTATAGATTATCTACAAATGATTAGATGTTACTTGGTAATAGTACAAGTGGTTCAAGTTAGACAAATTCATGGGTACTTAAGCTTTTTAGGATAAAAATTAAGACTTAGGTTTGTCCTTCCATCCATCCATCCATCAGTTTTCCATCCATCCATCCATTCATCCATCCATTCATCAGTCTGTCCATCCATCCATCCATCCATCCATCCATCCATCCATCCATCCATCCGTCCATCCATCCATCTGCTTCGTCCTGGTGAGCAATGAAGGAACACTTCATGTTCCTTGATGCCAAATACTGACATACCAATAGAAATCCGTCCATCCATCCATCCATCCATACATCCATACAACCCTCTGCTTCATCCTGGTGAGCAAAGTAGGAGTATTTAAGGCAGATGTTGCTTAACTCAATACACTGAAATAGGGTAGTAGTATGTAGACTGATCATCTGTCCGTTCATCCATCCATCCATCCATCCATCCATCCATCCATCCATTCATCCTGGTGTGCAAGGAAGGAACACTTCAGGCAGATGTGGTATTAATCAAAAGTCTAGAGTCCTGGAATATATATGTTTGTTTCAGTTAATACAAACTGACTGCATGGTTTTGAGATTCCTTGTGACAACCATGACTTTTAAGGGTTAATGGACACGCACACACACACACACACACACACACACACACACACACACAGTGCACAGCCAGCTGGGAGAAAAAGCCAGCAAGATTTATTGCCTGTGGAAGTCACTCCATCATCACCTGCACATATCATGGTCAGTCCTTGTCACAGGCCGCTGTGTGGCCCCATCTCTAATAACCCTAAATATAACACTGACTGAGGGCCTTTTCCAGCTCCTTCACTCTGCCCAGGGCTGAGCCATGCATCGTTTCTTTTATATAACACTGACATCTGTGATACAGCGAGGTGAAAGGTCACAGTGACTTCATTCTTGACATGCCTGGATCATCATCCCAAGTGTGTGTGGCAGTATAATGTGCAATGTGAGTTCCATATCAATACATTACTTTAAGAAGCTCTTTGAAAATAGCTGGAAAACACCAGACATGTATAAAATACTTGAGACCCAAATTTAAGTAAAAGTACTTTAAATGCTCTTACAAAAAAAGTATTTAATGTTTTTGTATTGCTTAAGTAGTTTAGAGTAAAATGTAATACTGAAGTACTGAAAGTAAAAATACATTAAGTAGATTAAGAATTGAAGTAAAACTAATACTCCAGTACATACAGATACAGTATTTTAGTATTTAAGTACTTTATTAGTACTGGCTCTAAAAGCACACCTGGCTCTTAAAAGGAATGACAAGGAAGTGACATGCTGATTGGTTTCTTCCCGGTCACGCCCAAAAACACAACCATGATTAATTAAGAAAATAAAGTACATGCCTTTTGCATACTTTTCCCGTTGTTATGACAGCAACAATACACTGACACTGACAATGCCCTAAATTAAATCTCCTCTACCTCAAGTTTATTTTGTGTTTTGACCTTTTGTTTCTGTCCCTTTTTGCTCTTTGACTACTCTTTTGCTTAGCCATTTGTTTGTTAGCTTTTTCAGTAATTACCTATTTTTGCAGTAAATAATATATAATAATACTCCAGTAGATACAGATACAGTATTTTAGTACTTAAATGCAGTAGTGAAGGAGTCCTACTTCGGAATTATCCACTATACTGGATATATCTCTGGAAGTACCACACATGTGCATTATGGATGTTCTGTACAATTAAAGGTGGTTAAAGATCAGAATCTACTGTAGTAATGTAAGGGTGAAATGTTAGTGTAGGTATGGAGAATGGAGGTTTGAGTGGTTCTACGTTCTTGAGCTTTTCTGCAATTTCTCTATAATGGGTCGCTGGCTCTTGGACACGGCGGCTGACCTTTGTTGATGTCTTGCGCTTTAGTGCTGTTATTTGTTTCCTTGCTTGTCATTCTAAATGGTAATGTGCACATATGGATTTCTTTTTTTCAGTGGTAGTGGCAGCATTTCGCTTGCTGTTGTTTTGACCTTTGGAAAACTGTATTTTTTTCCATCTTTCTCTCTCTCTCTGTCTCTCTCTCACTCTCACTCTTTCTCACTCTCTTTCATTCTCTCTCGCTCTCTGTCATTCGCCACCTCCGTGCCTCTCACTCCCACCCTGCCCTCGCGTTTAAGGGTGAGTTAGTCATTTGTCACTTCTTGTGCGAGTCTGTAAGAGAATGGCGAGCAGAGGCGGCGCTGACAGACTCTTTAAAAACCTCACTTTGCTGCTTTCCTTGTAATTACAGCTCAGTTTCAAATCACTTTGGAGTGTCTTCACTTCACTTCGGCGGCCCCGGGAATGTACTGGGCCCATCTTATCTGTGCATTACTCCTTTCTGAGGATTAGATTTAAATGGGAACACTTCACGTTGATGGGGTATTGTTATGCTACTGCTTTATGCCTTTAGCAGAGATCATTCCATTCTGTGTGTCCACTCGGGATTGATTGCCTGTAGCTCAATCACAGCTAAACGAACGGAGAGCGGTCTGTGCTAGAGTAAAAGAAGAAGAGAAGAGAAGAAGCACTATCCAAAATAAAAGGCCTCTTTTCTACGCTGCACAGCAGAGTAACACAGACACGATAGACGATAGACTGTAGACTGTGGACCGTAGGCTGTCAGAGCGCCATCCGCCTCTTCCGCTCCTCATCTCCTGCTGCTAAATTGAGAGAGAGAGCCATTAGGACACAATAGATTGATGAAATGCCTTGATTTAGCTATTTGTTTACTCTTGCGTAAAATAGATTTTCCGTTTCTCATTATTGTGGCGCACAAGATACGTACCTGCTTTAACATTTTTACTCTAACTCTAAATGATGATGTGGATTCTCCTGATTCTCCTGTGCTTTCAGCCGTAACGAGTTAATATACTACCGGCTTGAGTTTGAGCTGACACTTTTCTGTTTATTCTATGCCCACTGCTAATTCCATATATTCTTAGATACTCCTTGGGCTTGGACTTGTCTTCCACCCTATGCAAGGTGTGTGATGATGCTCATTGCTATCTTACACCCTGCCAACAACAGTATATTTTCACACTTTCTGCTTGTGTTGTTTAAATAGCAACAGGTTTATTGCTATCTTGCCAATGCAGATACCACACAAAAGCACACAACGGTGCACATATACATAATCAGCTGCTGGAACTCCTTCACAGCGTAAAGGAGCAGGTCAGTTTCCTCTGCTGAGAAGCGCAGAAGCACTGCGCTGTTGAAATAGCAATCCGTCAAAGTCAGAGCACACCTGGCTTTTAAACAGAATGGCAATTGGCATGCTGATTTTTTTTTCACAATATGCCTAAAAAACACCCATGATTAATTAAGAGAATTTATACATGCCTTTTGCATACTTTTCCGTTGTTACGATAGCGATAGCGATAGCAACGACACACTGACACACCCTAAATCAATCTGCATTGTACCCAGTTGATTGCTTGCCTATCGACCACTTGTGTTACTAGGGTTGTATAAGTGTTGTCTAATCTTTGGTCCCGTGGTTAAGAATATTTAGCTTCTATTTCTGGTGAGTCATCCATCAAAAATTGAATGTGATTAATCACTACAATATTCTGTGATTAACTGCAAACTTGTCAGGAAGTGTTTATTAATGAACACATGCTTACAATAGGGGGGATGACCATTTAAATGGTCAGTGGCCAGCATTCAGTAATGTGTACACTGTCCCTTTAAGATACTCTTATGCTAAATGCGGCAGAACTATGCTGAGAGTGTATAGAACCAACATGTTTATTGTGCTGTGCCACAGCTTGTGTTAAACTTGGGTTAAAAAAATAATAATGCATTACAGATTCCAAATTAATAGCATGTGTTAATGCTTTAACGATGATAGCCCTAGTATAAACATTTTTTTTTTCCCCAGAAGGTTTTGTTGAACATTATGAACACTATATAATTATACTAAATGTTTCTGCAATAATGGGAAGAAAATATTAAACCAACAAAGATTTAAGAATGCTCAATGTTTCATGTTGGGTTTTTAAAAATGGAAATGGTTTCCAATTACAGTTAAAAATAAAATGAATGAAGGAGGAATCCTGCGACGTCTTGGGCTGCTTTCCTGGACGTGGATTAAGCCTATAGCTCCAGACTGAAAAGGATTTTCATTGAAGACTCTCTATTGACTGTATAATTCAGTCCAGGACAAGGCTTATTACATTCGCTGTGTCTAATATGAGAGCACAGACAGAGCCTCAAACACCAAACTCTTCCTCATCCTTCTTAGGGATTAGCGTAAACCTAAAAAAACAAAAAATACTAATCCAAGATTCACCATATAAACAATATCACACGCTGATGAGGACTACACTACAGATGTGCTACTCTTAATGTGTGTGTCTGTCTGTGAGAGTGTGTTTGGTTCAATGAGCTTAGGATCGAACGGCTTGATATACGAGGGACACAGATTCGGATGCAGTAATCCAACTTATGTAGCCCCACTCGCACGCTCCTACACTATTACACACACTCGCAAATTAAAATCACAGTTTAACGGTTTGCAATAATCACCATAAAGCTGGCGATTATCAGGCATTCATGTCTAAGAAGTTAATCTTTTGGGTCAAGAGCGCTTAGCTTTAGCAGATTATTAATGCCGATGCCTGATCGATTTCTGATTGCTAATCTGAGCTGTAATGATGAAAGGATGCTCTGCTGTGCCATCAACAGAGGTGTCCACTAATTATTTACATACTTAAGAAAAAGCGTTGATTTTTTATACTTTACTGTAGTAATCTTCACTTTCTACAAGGCATTTCACAATAATTACATTAGCTAGATAAAGGTTTCATGGCTAAATTGGAGCAACCTGATGGCCAATCTTCGTTAATTGCACATTGCACCAGTAAGAGCATGAAGAGCGTGAAGGTTTAATTAGCAGGGTTAGAACACAGTTCTGCTCTAAATATTGCAATGCACACTATAACATTATTGGTGACATACCAGAGTTCAAAAGAGGACAAATTGTTGGTGCACGTCTTGCTGGCGCATCTGTGACCAAGACAGCAAGTCTTTGTGATGCATCAAGAGCCACGGTATCCAGGGTAATGTCAGCATACCACCAAGAAGGACCAACCACATCCAACAGGATTAACTGTGGATGCTGTGAGAGGAAGCTGTCTGAAAGGGATGTTCGGGTGCTAACCCAGATTGGCCTAAGTTTTTGTTTTTAATGGGGAAATTTCCACCTACATTTATACTTTTACTTTTATACTTTAAGAGTAGTTTTCAAACCAGTACTTTTATACTTTTACTTAAAGAGTAAAAAGCTAAAAAGCTCCGCAGAAGTAGTATTTTAAACCCTAGTATCTACAGTATACTTCTACCTACAGAGTAATTAATCAATCAATCAATCAATCAATCAATCAATCAATCAATCAGTCAATCAAGTAACCTTTATTTAAACGGAGCAATGACATAGGGAAGGGATTGACAAAAAAAGTTAATAAAAATGTAATAATAAAGCAGCATTTTAATAAGATACATAAGATAATTATTTTAAAAAATAATTGTAAAAATATTATTAAGATATAAAACAAATAAGGTAAAAATAATAAATGAAGAGTAGGAATCATAAAATCATAAAAGGTAAAAAAAAATTCCAAGGTAATAGAACTTGCATAAATAAAAACTAAACACAATTATAGAAAAGAAATAATTAAAAAAAATAAATGTGAAAACAAACCAAGAATAGAAACTAAAAAGTTAACTAAAAAAATAAAATAAAAACATACCAAAGATCATAAAAAAAACTAAGATCAGCTAAAACAGTGGCAGGCTGTCTGAAGGTGGCTAGAGACTAGGAGTTTAAAGTTCACTCCAGAGAAGAAGACCCACCCAAGTCTAGAACTGGTAAAACACACCTGTATTAGATGCAGTACGCTACACAATATCTCCCTCTGAGTTTTGTTTTTGCATATCATTTTCCTGCAGCCCGCACACACGCTTCCCATCTGGCTTCTGCAGTTTTCCCCCGCAGGCCCAGCTGCCTGCCTCACACACACAGATCCATTGTAATCCGGTTGCACACTCCTCCTACTACAGAGGCTGCCTTTCAGCTGATCCAGGATCAGGCTCACCTGCTTGAATTGTAACACAGAAGGGATGTCTCAATCTAATTTGATTTTTTTTTTTTTTATTGGAGTAAGTGCTGAGAATACATGGAATATATGGACAAATGTATTGGGATATATTACGTTCTCATTCTGTGTTTTTTACAAAAAGGATATTATAAAGACTTTATTCTTTTACTCATTTACTCGGTATTTATTTAATTGTTTGGTTGCGGTTTCTATGTATTTTATATGTATGCACTTTCGATTTGTGGTAGATTTTTGTTGGTAAACACTTATAGATTTGGTTTAGATATATAAATACATAAATAAAACTGTAACATTTATCCCAAATAAATCTCGTCGTCAGTCCTGATGTTGTCAGTCTGTCTGCCATTTATTCTAATACACACCAAAGACTCCATTATTCTCTAATTGCATTCACTAATTCCGGACTCACCGGACCTCGGCTATGGTGTTCTAACTCGCCGAGCTTCTGATTGCCCACACCTAGTCATGTTTGAATAATATAAGATATAATAAGAGACACTGTAAGGAACTTCCAATTCAGCAGGTCTTGCTGCTGGGTGGTGGTAGTGGGGGGGAAGCTAACGAAGTTAAGTAAAGCTAAGCTGAGTAAACAAAACTGTAATAAAAAACAGACTTTCTTTTAAAGTGAAAAACAAGCACTGGATGTTATTCTACACAGATTTCTCTCATGAAAAATGTTTATTTGCGTGAGTAAAGCGCTTCTGTTTATTTACAGTAAGCTTTAGCGGGTAATGCTAATGCTGCTCTAGCAGTGCTAGCTGGGATTAGCAGCAGGCTACAGGCCGATAATACTCAACTCTGAATGGGGAAATAGTGGTTAGCGGCGAATGCTAATGCTACTCCAGTCTCGGTGCTGGAGAACTAAACTGAAACTTAATACCTGACTTAAAATTCATACATAAGACGCACTGTCGATTTTTGGGAAAATTAAAGGATTTTAAGTGCGCCTTAAAATCCTGGTAACACTTTATAATAACTTTTATTAATATATTTTTAACTAATGATCAGTAGATGTGAACAAAGCATTAGTTTATCAAAATTTGAACATTAATACATCACTAGTTAATAAAAATGTTAAATCTGACAAATGTTTATCAATTGCAGTTCATGTTGCCAATGCGTTCATTAGTATTTATGAATATATTAACAACTTTTTAGTTTATTAAAATGTAATAAAATAACAGCTATTAATAATCACTTAAAGGTATATTAATGAAAGTTATTATAAAGTGTTACCAACTTCCTTCAGGTACACTTGCAGTAGTATATACTTGAAATTAATTAAGAAAAATCAATGTTTTGTCATAAAATCGCCTAAAATATTGTGATATTATTATACAGCCATATCGTCCACCCCTATTCCGTATTAAAGATCGCGAAACAGGATTGTGGACAGAGTCAGTTTAGAGTCAGTCCATTATAAACCACTGTACAGCAGATCAGGACTGTCTGCGATGGCTCTGATTCTGCGAGCTTCGGCTTCCAAACAGCTTTAGCCGTTGTTTGCTGTGTGTGATGGGTTGGGGAAGCCGCTGGCGGCCTCTCGGCGCATCAGCACTATATTAGGGCTGAGGAATAAACTGTGCTGTGTGTGAAATGGCCCTTTATGATGTCTGATTTATTACCTGCTTCACTGGTGCTGACGGGCCTCCGTATTGCTTTGAGATAAGAGTGCCAGGAAAGCCTCCCGTCTCGGCCAGAAATCAAATCCCACCATCCCTCCATCCCTCCTTCCCTCCCTCCCACTCACCCACCAGCCCCCTCGTCTTCTTCTTCTTCTTCTTCTTCTTCTTTTCTCACTCTCGTCTTTTCCTTCATCGCCATTGCTCAGGCTGGCATGAAAGCTTAGGCTGATGAAAGTCATGGAGCTCTGTGTGTTTGTATATGAGAGAGAGAGAGAGAGAGATGGAAGGAGAGAGAGAGAGAGTGTGTATTTGTCTCATTTGAATATATTCATGTGGTATGTACGCAGAATTTTGATTTAGGGGTTCAGAGTCAAGGGCCGCTCTCTCTCTCTCTCTCGCAGGAGCCGCTTTGGTCATAAATAAGCTGCTGTTAAACACACAGAGATGACCTCCTCTGATTTTATTGATAAGCAGAGCACCAGGGGTGAATCATCTCGGACAGAGAAGGTGAGGATGAGAGAGAGAAAGAGAAAGAGAAAGAGAGAGGAACCATGCAGGGAAGCTTGGGAGAAGGAATCACACAGGAGATTCAGCCTGTGGAGCTGAAACAAGGAGAGACAGGCACATGGCAGGGAGAGGATGAATTTTTGAAATCCACAGGGAGGAACTGGAGGGAGAAAGAAAGAGAGAGAGAGAGAGAAAGAGAATTGGCAGTTCTAGACCATTTCAGCTGGGGGGGTGTCAATCTAGAGCCAGTGGTTCTGTTAGGGGGGCGATTACTTTCTAGCTTATAGGGCTTTGCAGGCGTTAAGAAGAAAATACATGCATTCAGTATCAATCAGCATTTAATTTATACAGTTTTCAGTTACATTTTCACAATTTATAATTCACGTCATGCCATACAAACACATTAACAAATGATCACATCATGATTTTACATCTTAATGTCTTTGCTGCAACTGTCTTTTTGCAACAAACCAATATTTGCAGTCCTAAAAGCTGACTTTTGTAAGTTGTTGGATTTAGTGCCTCTCTGGTGAGAATGGATAATTCCACAGAGCATGTGGAAGAATCATTTTAAACTAGGTGGGTGTGATGTGGTCTCCTTTCAGAGGGGATGAATCCGATTCCAGGTTATGTTCAGTCAGAGAGAGAGAGAGAGCGCAGTCAGAAGCTTCACTCCTTCGTTTCTTTGGTTTTAACTATGAGTGAATGAGCTACTGAGCTCTACTGAGGTTCCTCTTCTGAAGTCTCCAATGCTCCACCAGCCACCAGCCGCTCTCGTTCAGTAAAACTGAGCCCGATCCTCTTTTTTAGAGGCTGTACGTGTGATGCTGATGTTGAGCAATTAATATGTGTATCGTTGCTGTCCAATAAAAAACAAGTATCTCCATTTACAATGTGGCAAAATTTCTAGGTGAACGGACCAACAGAAATACTTCAAAATGACCTGAAATAAACTCTTTTTACATTGACTTCGATTGCAAGTTTAGAAGGTTTTTTCTCTCTCCTGTAAAGTGGCTGTTTTGGAGATACTTGTTTTTCATTGGACAGCGACAATATACAGTAAACATAGCAGAAATATATAAAGTATTTTTTTCTGTAGGGGGTCCAAACATGTTGTAGAAGGGGCACTAGCCCCCAATACCACCCCCCCTCCCTCTGAGAGAAAGAGAGAGGGAGAGAGAGCAAGAGAGTGGAAAGAAGGAAAAGGAGCCATGGAGAGAAGAAGAGAGAGAGAAAGGGAGAGAGAGAGGAAGTGTTGGGACTGAGGACATTACAGAGCAATAGCTAAAGGAGGAAACGGCTGATTTGTCTACAAGAGAACGAGTGAGAGAGCGAGACACAGATAAAACGAGAGCTGGCAGAGAAAGAGAGTGAGAGAAAGAGAGTAAGAGAGAGAGAGAACTTCTCCTCGAAACCCACAGTGTGAAAACAGCTGCTTTATCATTAATGCTATTAACTCCTTTAGAAAATGATGTTTGGCTCCGGCTTTGATAATTTCAGTTTAATTAATGGATTAATCAATTAGTGAGTCAGACGGCCTTTTTTTCCCTCCCCTTTTGCACGGCGGCGCTGGAGACGGCGGCGTGTTAAAGTTAATGTGTGTCTGTTCTGGACTACTAATGAGCCTGGCCTTCCCTCACATGTGATTCTAATGAGGACGTAAACTACGTTCAGGCTTCCGCTCCGCCTCGTAATCAGACTCTATAGATGCACAGAGTCGCATCGCCAAGTACATTACATTTCCTCCATCCGACGCCGGCTGGATAATTTACTTTAACGCAGGGCTCCTTTTTGCAGCCTTCCTGAGGCCGGTTCATTTAATTGAATAGGGTTTCATTAAGAGCTCGGTAATCAGTGATAAATCGGAGGCGTGTGCGGTGGAAGGCCGGTGAGGTCGCTGAGGTGCAGGAAGTGGCTCCTGGACTAACCCAATAAGAGGAAGCTGAAGATGAGGTGGCACTGAGATAACAGTGGACAGTGGCTGAGTGAAGGGGAAAGAGAGAGAGAGAGAGAGCATATATAGCAAATATATATAGATACACATTTTATTATCTTTTATCAAATTATTTAAAGCCAAAATGACAATTAACTGCAATTTTTTTTTCAGTCTCTAGGTCTAAATATACTTTTATATGTGTGAGTTTTTAGGCCCAGGATTTTACCCTTTAACTTTATTAGAGCATCCCTTATTTTCAGGAATATTACTTATATTATATTACTATAGTTTTTTATTTACAATATATTTTCCATATTTTAAATGTAGATGCTTTACTTTTAACAGAGTACTTTATCTTATGAACAGTGAACACATCACATTTATTGGTAGATGATACAGTATATCGTCCCAGAAATTATTGCAATAAACGGAAATTTTAACAATAGCATAACAAAGCATTCATACCATATTAAAGGCAACAACATTTGTAAATATATCTCATCTCATCTCATCTCATTGTCAACCGCTTAATCCGTGAAGGGTCGCGGGGGGGGGGGTGCTGGAGCCTATCCCAGCAGGCATCGGGCGGAAGGCAGGATACACCCTGGACAGGCCGCCAATCCATCGCAGGGCAGACAGACACAGACAGACACACAGACACATTCACTCACACACTCACACCTAAGGGGCAATTTCAATCAAGTTCCAATTAGCCTGAACGTGCCGTCTTTGGACTGAGGGAGGAAACCGGAGGAACCCGGAGGAAACCCACGCAGACACGGGGAGAACGTGCAAACTCCACACAGAAAGACCCGGGTTGCCCCAGCCGGGAATCGAACCCAGGCCGTCTTGCTGTGAGGCGGAAGTGCTACCCACTGCGCCACCGTGCCGCCCCTTGTAAATATATATTATATGTAATCATAGATTGTGAAATATATACTTTTGTCTTCACCTACTACAGCCTATCCAGCCTGTCTGGAGTCTTATTGAAGCACTGATTGGTCATTTAGCATAACTGACCAATATGTATATGTGTGTGTGTGTGTTTGTGTGAAAAATATACAAATAAACACTTTCATGTCCACTTATTGTTCGATAAGTCGATAATGTAATTATTGTGACAGGCCTAGTAAGGGAATTACTAAAAAGATGTTCTTTAATCATACAATGTAAATTACAAATAGCATTTTTATTTACAATTATAATATATTTTCTGCTTTTGCTAAATGTATTTGTTGTATTTTCAAGGTATACAAAGTTGCCGTTTGCTCTATTTTTGTTTTAATTTACAAAGTGTGACAAAAATGATAAAAACCTGAAACTTTTTTTCCAAATAGATATATAGATATAGATATATATATATAGATATATATATATATTAATCTATAATATGATTTTGTATCAGCAGTTGTTTTGCATTTTTTACTTTTTTTCCTGGGTTTTGTTGAAGACCAATGGCAAAATGTGGCACATATAAATATATATACTCTATATTTAATATATTTCAGTCAGGCCTTTTAAAGAGGCTTTATCGTCCACAGTGGACAGTGCAGGGGGTGGTAAAGTTTGCAAAGTCATGAAGTCACGGGACATGTAGCACTCCAGTGTAATTCTTATTGTTTCCAGCCTCTCAACTCTGATGTTCAATTTATTTTCTTATTTTTAAACATAACCTAATGTAATGTAGCATTATTAACATGCCAGTGATGCATTATGAATTGAACCGAGAGAGCGAGAGAGAGAGAGAGAGAGAGAGAGAGAGAGAGCTTATGAGTGTTTACCCGTACAATATAAGTTGTTTTCATTGACTGATTGAACATATGAATGAGGTTTATGACTGCTAAATGAATATATGCATGCCTAAATGAGAAGGATGCACATGAGTTTGTGTGTGTGTGTGTGTTTGTCAGAGACAGAGAATGCCTGTGTCTGTGTGTGTGTGTGTGTGTATATATTTGTTTATCAGTGTAATCTGAATGTTAGTGTGTGTGTGTTAGTGTGTGTGTGCGTGTGTTATCTAACAGCTATATCTGCTTGTTTTGCATTTATTTGTGTGAGCATGGAAAAGCCAATTAGAGGTGTATTAAGGTGCTTTTCCTCACTGAGTGGATGTATGAATGAGTTTTATGAATTCTAAATGAAGATATGCAGGAGAGAGACGTGTGTGACGGAGAGAGAGAGAGAGAGAGAGAGAGAGAGAGAGTTTGAACCCAGACCTGCTAAGGAGGATTAGAGCTGGTCTGATCAGAGCGAGAGAGGGAAAATGGCAGATGTCAACATGCTTCTCAGATCCACTGGATTTGCCTGACTGGCTTTTGGGCTCAGGCCAGAGCTTTGAAATGCCTTCATTGTGCAGACAGACAGATAGACAGACAGACAGACCTGGTGCAGACTTTTATAGTCTATACATTTCTCTGAGAATCTTATACATCTATAGTTTGCACATCATAGAAAAGTGTTTCTTATCTTTTGGATATAAGGTCAAATCCAGAACACTAAACTCTAAATACTGAGGTCATCTATGTCCTAATTTTGCTATTAATAGCTACATGTTTGAGTAAAATTAACATTGTTGTTTTATTCTATAAACTACAGACAACATTTCTCCCAAATTCCAAATAAACATATTGTCATTTAGAGCATTTAGACCTCAAATAATGCAAAGAAAACAACAAGTTCATATTCATACAGTTTTAAGAGTTCAGAAATCAATGTTTGGTGGAATAACCCTGGTGGTTTTTAATCACAGTTTTATTTTCATGCATCTTGGCATCGTGTTCTCCTCCACCAGTCTTACACACTGCTTTTGGATAACTTTATGCTGCTTTACTCCTGGTGCAAAAATTCAAGCAGTTTAGCTTGGTTTGATGGCTTGTGATCATCCATCTCCACTGAAGTACAGAGTTATAAGGGTTAATTTTTTTAGTGAAGTTTCCCCAGCACTAAGGCTGGGTGCAGCAGCATTAGCATTAGCATTAGCTGCTAACCATTGCGCTAGCTCTTTCACCATTCAGAGGTGAGTATGTGAGTATGGTTAGCAGCTAATGCTAATGCTGCTGCACCTAGCCTTAGTGCTGGAGAAACTTCACTGAAAACTCAACCTTAGACAAAATATAGGAAATCTAAGCTTAGTGTAGATAAACAGAAGTGCTCTATTCACCCAAATAAATGGTTTTCAGGAGAGAAAATGTTTTTTTGTAAGAATTAGAAACAATTTTGTTTATTTAGATGCTTCCCCCAGCTTCCCTATCAGAAGGGAAACATGCCGAAACCCTTGTTCACTTTCTATATATGCATCCTTACTAGTCTTGCTTAAAACGCCATATAATCTGGTTTTCGATTTGTGTATCAAAGTAAGGAATAAAAGTGTTATATGTTAGGTTGTATTAAATTGAGTTTCATTAGGAATCAGCTCTAAAGCAGCAGTGTGTGCAGTTGAAGCTGGTGCCACAGGAAGCATCTCTCAGTCTAATCTAATAAGAAGAAACTGAAGATGAAGTTGATTGGAAATAACAGCATGTGCAGCAGGAGCTGAGATGAGCTTGTGTTTAGTAGTGTATGGCAGTGTGTTTGGTTTGGGTTTGCATTGGGATTTCCATATATATATTTCCTGTTATAATCAGGATTAATTTGTGTTTTTTTGTGCATTAAAATAGCATGCAAAGTGTTTCTCATTAAAATACATTAAAATAATAAAATCACACACAACATATTGTGCCAGTAGTTTAGATTTTCTAGGTTGTGCTCATGATTGCACATGAGATTGTGTAATAAAAAAACTCATCCGTATACAAATAAATGCAAATATGATATATAATCTCAACAGAGCAAGCTGTGTAATATATCAGTAAACAAGTAAAAGCTGTTTGAGCTCAGCAGACTGATCATTTTTACACTGTAAACATGCTCGTCCTGTAGGTGTGATCTTACATAACACATGGTCACCATTCATGTAGAGTGACTTTAAACTCATCAAAGTCCATCAAACATTTCTCGGTACCACTTTAAAATAAGACTACCTTTATAAAGGGTTTATAATTGGTTTAAAATGAGTTTATTAATGGTTACTAATTAGGTTGTAAATGCCTTAAAATCATTAATAATCAGTTATAACACATACGTGGAAAGGGCAACAGTATGGATGGCTGTGGGTTCACTATTTGGCAAACAACAGGTCATTGTTGCCCTTTCTATGTAGGTGTTATAACTGATTATTAATGATTTTCAAGGCATTTACAACCTAATTAGTAACCATTAATAAACTTATTGTTAACCATTTATAAACCCTTTATAAAGGCAGTCTTATTTTAAATGGTACCCATTTCTCATTAAACATTTCTGTGTGATTTAATTGCTTATGTGTAAACACACATAATGTCACATAGTTGTGAGTAAAAGTAAAGGGCTGTTGCTGTGAAATTAATCTGCACACATCCTGCACGTGTATTTTTTAATCCAAATTCTTATTTACAAACTAATTAAAAACAAGAAAAAGTAGTATTGGGACACCTGCCTATTTGATATTTCATACAAAATCAAGATAATAGTTATGAATAAGGGTCCTTAAAGGGACTACAATATTCTTAGAGGGGCCAATTATGATTTCTTGAATGATATTTGTAAAAATATAGTGTAAAAATATATAAAATCTGCATTCAGAATTTTAAGAATCGAAAAGAAAATGTTGCCAATTCAAAGCAGAACAAATTTTAAATAGTTAATTGTAAATTATTTGTAGATTTTGCTAAGTTTTGCTTTAATTTTTGTTTCTGTGAATTTTCTGTGGATTTTGTCGATAACAAAAAAGATGCAGAGCTTTCAGAATAAAGTTCATAAAGTTTTAAGAGCTCGGAAATCAATATTTGGTGGAACAATCCTGGTTTTTATTCACAGTTTTCATGCATCTTGGCATCATGTCCTCCTCCACCAGTCTTACACACTGCTTTTGGGTAACTTTATGACTTTATGTGCAAAACTTTATGTGCAAAAATTGCATAATCTTGATTCTTCTTGATTTTTTTCCAGAGCTGTATGTTTCTAGGTTAAAAGTGGGTCATTTCACATGAAAGCATTGAATATCTTTATTGAAATTAAATTTAATTCCACAGAAATCTTGATAAATTAGTGGTGTGGCCCTTTAACATCTTTCGACTGGCGCTATGGATCCCCCATTAGTGTCTGTAACCCTCAGACAAGGCCACGGTTAATTAAAACACAAATCTGCCCCTTTTTCAGTGTGTAAACATCAGCTCCACTCCTCCTCCCCTTCACCCCTCTTCTCCTTCTTCAGGGATGAATCCCTCCATCTGTCCATAGGATAGAGTGATCAGATGGAAGAAGGGCTGGACTAATGAAAGTCGAACAGCAGCATGTGTATGTGTGTGTGTGTGTGTGTGTGTGTGTGTGTTACATGTAAAGCTGAAGTCTATGTATGAGCACACTGTAAGTTGAGTCTTTATTTATGTTTATGTATGTTTACAGTGTGTATTTTCGGTCACTGACCCATTTTTAAAAGATTGCACCAGGCCTGTCACCATACTATTTTTTGATGGACGATATTTTGTAAAATAAAGTATTACAATAAACAATATTACTGTAATTACAACCATTTAAATGCCACTGATTTAATGACAATATAATAGCATAACAATGCAATTCTGCCTTTAAAAAGACAACATTTTAATTAATCATAGTTTGTAAAATATATATATATATATATATATATATATATATACTTTTTTCTTCACCTACTGCAGTCTGTTTAAACTGTATTCACTGTTACACTAGTGCATCTAAAAAAAAAAAAAAAAAAATATATATATATATATATATATATATATATATATATATTAAAAAAGTTACTTTATTTCAGTAATTCAGTTCAAAATGTAAAACTCATATATTGTATAGAGGGTATGTATTACACACAGAGTGATGTATTTTAAGTGTCTATTTTTTGATTGTTGATGATGATATTATATAAAAAATAAAACAAATTATACTTTTGGCAGTGTTGGCAGTGTGCCAAGTCCTGCTGGAAAATGAAATCCGCATCTCTTCATAAAAGTTGTCAGGTTTTCTTGGAAAAAAAAAACACTGCACTGATTTTGGACTTTATGGAGATGCGGATTTCATTTTCCAGCAGGAATTGGCACACTGCCCACACTGCCAAAAAAGTACCAATTGGTCTAAAATATAATATTCTAATTTTCTGAGAAGTTGATTATTGGGTTTTAATTGGCTGTAAGCCATAATAAATAATCGTCAACAATAAAATAAAATAAAAATGCTTAAAACAGATCAAACTTTTCAATGATATTCAATAAAAAAAACACAGTAGACGATAACATTGTTATCAAATTTTGTTGAGTTAATATCCATTTACTGTCAATAATATATACATACAGTAACTCGAATGGGGCATATTTATTACTCTGTCATTGCATTGCTTAAATAAAAATAAACATTGTGAATGTTTTGCATGTCTGCAAAAAAGAAAGAAAGAAAGAAAGAAAGAAAGGGTGAACATGACCTTTTGTGAATGCGTGTGACATGTTCTAATCAAATTTGAATTGTGCTGTTCCATGATAATACTCTTAGGTCAGGCCAGGGGATTAACTCTAGATTGTTCTAGTATCCCTCCATCCTCCCCTTCGTCCTCCCCCCATCCTCCCTCCATCCTCCCCCCATCCTCCCTCCATCTTTGCTGGTGTCTGATGAGATTCAAGGTTGAACATTTGCATGGGATCTGTGTTACTGGCTGAACGCTGCAGCTTTGAAAGCGTTCCATTGGCTCATAGTTGTGTAGAACTGCCTGGAGGAGCCTGGCTCAACAACATACAGTAGATTACAAAGGACCAGCCACTTCATTCCCACGCGAGAGATGAAGAATGTGTCATTGCTCTCGCGTGAGGTCCAACCAGCAGCCTGGCAGCAGGATTAAGGTCCATCCGGGATGGAAAAATAGACCTTATCTGCTGGATAAACTCAAGTTTATTGAAGTCACAAGAGCATTCCAAGGAGGCGGGAAAGTCTTGCTTTCTGTCGGGAAGCACAGCTGTAATCACTTCTTTAATGACACAAATTGAGAGCACACTTTTAGTGTTTGTCCCTGGATGGCTGGAGCTTAATAAACAATTAATAAAACGAATAATTATTCTAATAAAAAGCTGTAAAAGAAAGGCAATATACGATATACGAAGAGACCAAATTAAAAAACCTCTGGAATATAATCAAGAGGAAGATGGATGATCACAAGCCATCAAACTTAATTTGAACTGCTTGAATTTTTGCACCAGGAGTAAAGCGGCATAAAGATATCCAAAAGCAGCGTGTAAGACTGGTGGAGGAGGAGAACATGATGCCAAGATGCATGAAAATAAAACTGATTAAAAACCAGGTTCCAGGTTTATTCCACCAAATACTGATTTCTGAACCATTAAAAATGTATAATTAAGAACTTTTTATGTTTTCTTTTTGCATGATTTGAGGTCTGAAAGCAGCTCTGCATCTTTTTTATTATTTCAAAATTGTATTTCATTTTCTGCAAATAAATGCTGTAAATGACTAAAACATTATTATTTGAAATTTGGGAAAAATGTTGTCGGTAGTTTTTAGAATAAAACAACAATTTTTATTTTACTCAAACATAAACCTATAAATAACAAAATCAGAGAAACTGATTCAGAAACTAAAGTGATATATGATTTAATTCCATATGGTAATAACAAAAAGATAATTGTAAGACAAAACTATATGTTTCAAAGATTATAGAACACGTTTATGCTCTGCTCATGCTTATTCAGATGTAGATGAATTTGTGATTATTCTACAGATGGAAAGATCAGTCAGCTATGTATCAATATGGGCAGTGTGCCAAATCCTGCTGGAAAATGAAATCCTTGTCTCCGTAAAAGTTGTCAGTAGCAGAGGCATACAGTATGAAGTGCTGTAAGATGTTCTTTAAGAAAACACTGCACTGACTTTGGACTTTATGGAGATGTGGATTTCATTTTCCAGCAGGACTTGGCACCCTGCCCACACTGAGTGTCTTAAAAACTCTAAAATATATCTATCGCCCAGCCATGCTGGCCAGAATTGTCCACTTTTTTACAGCTCATTTGATATCCCTCAGAAATAAAACTCTTAATCTTAATCTTTATGTAACCTTGAGGAGCAATGTCATATGAGAAAAAAATGAAACATTTTGATTGAGTAATAAATGCGTTATTCAGATGAATTTCTTCTACTTTTTAAAACTTTGCATTCTTATGTTTATTTGAGAGTCGTGGTGAAACTCTTAAGTGGACTGGAGCGTTTGATCATACAAGCTGCCCAAGCTTTCCAAGAAGAAGGCTGCCAGTAGGCTCATGGGAAAAAATAACTAGAGAAATGCATTGATGTTCACACTTCTGAGAAAAGTACAAAACAGCTCTAAATGTGGCTGAGCCAGTTAGAGGGTGTGTGCTGAAAGGCACATTAATAGCCGTATAAAGCATGTGTCAGGAAGCAAATGGAGATTTAGTCCTAAGGCCCATCTGCCCTGTAGAATACAGTATATATATATAGATAGATAGATAGATAGATAGATAGATAGATAGATAGATAGATAGATAGATAGATAGATAGATAGATAAGTAGAAGTAGAAACCAAAAACAGACATATATTTAATGAATTGTAACTTACCAAGAATCTGATTGTGTGTAAAATAATAATAGTGTAACAAAAAAATATATAAAGCAACAAAACCACAAAACAACAAAAATCTACAACAAAGATAAAGTGCAACAAAGATTTAGCTTAAACATTAAGTGCAATCAAAGAATTACAATTAAAATACGTAATAAACTGCTTTCAAGAGCACTGCAATATATATATATATATTTCAATATTATTGCTTTAAGTTAAATAAGACATTTTTAATGGGTTTATACAAGACTTTATCTTTAGACTGCACTTTATCTTTGTGGTAGATTTTTGTTGTTTTGTGGTTTTGTTGCTTTATTTTTTATTTTTTGTTGTACTATTATTGTTTTACACACAATCAGATTCTTGGTAAGTTACAATTCATTAAATAGATATATATTTTTTTATTTCTACTTAATAATACTGTTATATTATTCTTAAAAGACATTCTATTTTGTACTGTAATTTTAATTGTTTGTTTGCAGTTAATTATGTGCACTAAATATTCTGCAGTTTCTATCTATCTATCTATCTATCTATCTATCTATCTATCTATCTATCTATCTATCTACCTATCTATCTATCTATCTATCTATCTATCTATCTATCTTAAATGATGCGAGTCTGTTGAAAATGACTGTTGATGGGCTGTAAGATAGCAATGAGCATTGCAACTCACCATGCACAGGGTGTAAGATAGCCACTTTGCTATCATAACGGCAGGAAAAGTACACCTTGTCAGGCTTAAAATGTACAAAAGGCATGTACTAAATCTCTTATTAGTCAAAAGTTGTGTTTATGTTGTCCCATTCCCTTTAAATATATTTCAATATTATTGCTTTAAGTTAAATAAGACATTTTTAATGGGTTTATACAAGACAAAACCTTCAAGTCAATGGACAATCCATCAAATCCTGAACTCAACTAATATATTCCAGCATATATAGTATATAGACTTTAATTTTTTTTTGTTATTTTTTGTAGTTTTTAAGCAAAACAAGCATTATGAGGTCATCTGATTACAAAACAGAGCTGATAAGGGTGTGATGTTGTGCTGACAAACAAGTATGCTGAAAGACGGAGAAAAAAGGATATATTTAGTCTGCTAAAAAAGAGAGGCAACTCTGATGCTATCTGTCCATTTCTGCTGGTGCAGGATAGTGACCTTTCTATTGATATATATATATATATATATATATATATATATATATATATACATATATATGACCTTTCTATATATATATATATATATATATATATATATATATATATATATATATATATATATATATATATATATATATATATAAACTGTAAGGTTATTCAGTACCACTTTAAAATAAGGCTCTCTTATAAAGAGTTTGTAAAGGGTTTATAAAGAAGTGTATTATTGGCTATTAACTAGCTTGTTAAACCATTAATATGCAGTTAAAACAAATCAATAGAAAGATCAACAGGCAACTGGGTCACAATACATCCGCTCAGAATATTTTTAGCAGACTAAATATATCCTTTCATCATACTTGTATGTCAGCACAACATCACGCCCTTATCAGCTCTGTTTTGTAATCAGATGACCTCATAATGCTTGTTTTGCTTAAAAACGACAGCAACAAAAAAATAAAAGTCTATATATGCTGGAATATATTAGTTGAGTGGAGGATTTGATGGATTGTGCATTGATTTGAAGGTTTTGTCTTATTTAAACCCCCATTAAAAAAGTCTTATTTCATTTAAAGCAATAATATTGTTTAAAAAAACAAACCCAAATTGTAATATTGCAGTATACTTGAAAGCAGTTTATTTTGTATTTTAATTGTTTGTTTGCAGTTAATTTTTAAGCTAAATCTGCTGCACTTTATCTTTGTGGTAGATTTTTGTTGTTTTGTGGTTTTGTTGCTTTATTTTTTATTTTTTGTTGTACTATTATTGTTTTACACACAATCAGAGTCTTGGTAAGTTACAATTCATTAAATAGATATATATTTTTTTATTTCTACTTAATAATACTGTTATATTATTCTTAAAATTCTATTTTGTACTGTAATTTTAATTGTTTGTTAGCAGTTAATTATGTGCACTAAATATTCTGCAGTTTCTATCTATCTATCTATCTATCTATCTATCTATCTATCTATCTATCTATCTATCTATCTATCTATCTATCTATCTATCTATCTATCTATCTATCTATCTTAAATGATGCGAGTCTGTTGAAAATGACTGTTGATGGGCTGTAAGATAGCAATGAGCATTGCAACTCACCATGCACAGGGTGTAAGATAGCCACTTTGCTATCATAACGGCAGGAAAAGTACACCTTGTCAGGCTTAAAATGTACAAAAGGCATGTACTAAATCTCTTAATTAGTCAAAAGTTGTGTTTATGTTGTCCCATTCCCTTTAAAGAACCAGGTGTGCTTTGACTTTGGCGGATTGGTAGTTTAATGGCGCATCACTTCTGCGATTCTCAGCAGAGGAAACTGACCTGCGTGTTGCTATTATATTTTTTATTCTGTTTATTGTGGAAGTAAACGTTGGGTTTGTGCACTGCTGTGTGTTTGTATGTGTGTAATAAGTGCATTGCGTTTAAGATAGCAATGAGCATTGTGAGGCACCGTGCACAGGGTGTTTAAGTTTTTGCGTGCACGCACGCACACACACACACAGTCAGGTCTAGATCTAAGCGCGATTCCGACTCTTCCTACTCTACCTACTCACTTTTATTTTTGCTCTGAATAAGATCCACCTGTCTATCTGTTTGAAAATTTCACCTTGACTCGCACGTCTCAGCTGTTTCACCTGTTCCTTTCAGTGGAGGGTGAAATCGATACACCTGCAGTCTGCTCTCCCGCCTATGGCTGTACCAGATTTGTTTCACAGCTTCCACTCGTTTCTGCAGGGGGTCACGCGGCCTCTTCCCACACTGCGGCAGAGGCTCACGTCGAGTCATTCATAGTTTTAGCTCATAAAAGCAGCCGTGCTTTCTTAGACGCTCATCTTTCCTTGTCTGGAAAGACAATAGAGTTGTTTGGAGTAATGCGGATTTGTTGACGACCTCGTTGCTGTAAGACAAATAAAAAAGTAGAGAAATTCCAAGAGTTTTTACTGAACTGGGAAAATCTGTTTAATCTTTTAGCTACAGAGCAGCAGCAGTGAGCTGGAATTCACTACAGGAAACACTAAAACTAAAACTCAGATCATAGGTGTCGCCAAAATTATTTCAAACTTTAAATATCTAGATATCTTCTCTTAGTACCTTATTTCCTTTTTATTTCTTTCCAAATTTTATTATTATTATTATTTGTATTTTTTAATATTCTAGTTTTGTATTATTGCTTTGTAACTTATTTCGATGTATTAATATTATTATTATTATTATTATTATTATTATTATTATTATTATTATTATTATAGTTCATTTATTTATATGTATTTTTTATTGTATTATGTAAAAGTTAGTTTTAGCTTAATTGTAACTTTTTTTATTGTATTAATCTTACCATCTTTTGATATTAATTTCTTATCAATTAAAATATTTTATAGTTTAGTTTTGTATTATTGCTTTTTTACTTATTTTGATGTTTTAATAATATTTTTATTATTATTATTATTATTTTATTTTATTTTTGTTTTTTAGTTAATTCATTTATTTTTTTGTATTTTTTATTGTATTATATAAAAGTTAGTTTTAGCTTAATTGTAACTTTTTTGTTTAATTAATCTTATCTTTTTTGATCTTAGTTTTTTATCAATTAAAACAAGTTTTATTATTATTATTATTTTTTATTTATTATTATTATTATTATTATTATTATTATTATTATTATTATTATTATTATATTTATTTTTATTTTTTATTTATTGTTATTTTAAATTGATTTAATTTAGTTATTATTTCTTTGTCATGTCAGTCTCTGTTTTTTTGTAAATGCTCAGCTACATTAAAAATGAGGGTTGCCATCAATGCATTTCCGAGTCAAAATAAATATTGATTGATTAATGGATTAATTGATTAATTGATTAATTGATTGAAAGAAGCGGAAAGAAGTGTCCAGCTGCTTTAGACCAAAACACACAGGCTAATCTTGGACAGTGTGTACAGTGAGTGTGTTTCCCTATATTTCTGAAGATGCACAGTGAAAGAGTGTGTGTGAGTGTGTGTAAGTGTGTGTGTGTGTGACTCCAAACATGAATTCATTAGCACCCTTTGATGTGTGCACGCAGCATGTGGTCTGTGCATGGCCCATGCTTGTGTGTATGTATGTTTCAGAGTGTGTGTGTGTGTGTGTGTTGGGGTGTGTGGGTGGTTTGGTGGGTGAGCTTTCCAGAAGCTTTTTGGCTTCCTGTTGACTGCACACACAAGTCGGTCCTCAGTCTCAGAACTGGAGGGACTAGAGGTCAACTTCCTGTCTATATTCTGGATGCTAGGCCTCATCTGCTGCTGCCAGTTGGCTTTCTCTCACAGCAATCCATCCCTTTCTACCTCCACCGGGAGGGGCTTGCCAGGATAAGCCAATCATAAGCTGCCCCTCTCTGGATGACCTTGCAGATTAGCCAATTGTAAGCCCTGTTCCTGGAAGGTTTCTCTGCAGGCCTGGCCACCAGTACTGACCACTGAGCAGTCAGAGGCTTAGCGTGGCACACATTGCACCAAAGCCTGGGCAGTTTATACTGTATTAGCATGAGCAAATAAATGAGTGGAGAAATTGTCATAATTAAATACAATACAAAAGCTCAAAACTATTGGAGAACAGTTGAAGCTTAAGGATTTAATTGGGTTAAATATGTAAAATGCACATTCTAGGTTAGATTAGGGCCCAATCCCATTTCTCTTTTGTACCCCTACCCCTTGTTTTGGACAATAACCCTTCCATTTGGAACAGAGTTACAATGGGAACTGGTGAAATCCTCCCCCTAAGAACTGGGAAAACCCTTCAAGCACCCGATATAGACGTACAGCCCTGGAAAAACACAAGAGCCCACTTAAAAATGATACGTTTCTTTGATTTTACCAAATAGAAAACCTCTGGAATATAATCCACAGGAAGGTGGATCAACCCAAGTTAACCAAACCAGGAGTAAAGCAGCATAAAGTTATCCAAAAGCAGTGTGTAAGACTGGTGGAGGAGAACATGATGCCAAGATGCATGAAAAAAAATGTGATTTTTTTTGTTATTTCAGCCATTTCTCATTTTCTGCAAATAAATGCTGTAAATTACAATAATTAAATTTGGAATTTGGGGATTTTTTCCAAAGCTGTACATATCTATAGTAGTGGTGCGCTAAAGTTCAGCAACCTAACTGCTGCTGGTGAACTAGTTAACTTTAGGGTTTTTAAGTATCCATCCAGCTCCAGCATAACAAGAATGGGATTTGGAGGAGTTTGTGGGATTTGTAGTTTTGCTTAAAAACACTGCAAACTACAAAAAATGAAAAAAATAAGCTTTTTTGTAACAATATTAACAGAATACTAATAACCCAATCGTACACTAATATGTCGCCCGTAGTGTATTTTATTATTTGACCTGTTATAAAAAGAACTGAGATTTTCCAATTAATCACTAAAACAACCTGTAGATAACTAGACTAATGAAATAATGTTTTGTGACAGCGCTAATTTTAAAATTCATTATTAAAATGAGCTTTTTCACTATAGCCTCCATAACCTTTTCACACGACGCTGTGTTTAGTGTGACAGGATGTAAAATGAAATACTGTGTGTGCAGGATGATAGATGGAATGGTATAGGGATGGCATGAGCCTAATCTAAATGTTGTAATTAATGGCATGGGCTGATCAGTGGGCTAAAAAGACAAATAGGAGCTAAATGCAGCCGCCTGATGGGTAGATAATGAAGTGTCACTGGGTTGTTTGGGTCAGAGCTCTGCTCTACTCTCTACTGTCTATTGTCCACTGTTGGCAGCAATGCCTGTCTTTTATTTCTGTTGTTCTATTTCTATCTGTCTTGGCTTTAAGGCTGCAATGATTAGTCGACGTCAAATAAAAAAAAAATATTTGACACTGAATTTCATTATCAATATGTTGTTAATGTGTGATGAAGAGAGAGAAAGATTGCACACGAGAAAAATGTGTGGGAGAGAAAGACACACATAGTGAGAAATTGGCAAATAGAGCAACCTGATTGGCCTCTTCTCATGCTTAGTTGGCCAATAAGGTTTCAGTGTTTTTCAGTGCTTTTGCAGTAAAAAAAAAACAATATAATATATGTAGTTGTAGTGACCTAATTTTAACCTAATTTTAGTGGAGTGGACAGAGTACAGTATCTCCTTAACACCTAAACTAATGAAAGTAAATAATAAAAAAAAAAAACCTGTAGTCCTTCAGATGTTGGTCTGGGTGCTTTGTGACCTTCTGGATGAGCTGTCCATGCCCTTTTGGAATAATTTCCAAATTATTGGCCACTTTTGAGAAGGCTCACCAGTGTTTATTCCATGCTTTCTCCATTATTTAATTTAATTTATTATATTACTATATAGTATCTATCTATATTACTATATTATATTATAGAATATATTTGTTTGTTATTAAAGTTTGCTCTTTGATAATCTGAAAAATGTGAGTATAACCAAAAAAGTACTTTTTCACGCCACTGTTTGTATATATATATATATATATATATATATATTTATTCTCTTAGTATTTACATCTTAATTAAAGACATAGAATATGAATATCCTAGAATCTTATAAAAATAACAGCCAGCCTGTGTTAATGATTCCTATAATGTAATAATATTTATGTAATATTTATGTTAATATAGGTACGAAAAACTATCATAATCTACTGCAAAATTGTGCAAAAAAGTTGGCCCTAGCTGTCATTGTGCAGTAAAACATACTGGATAAAACATTAAATTAAGAGTCTCACCAGTAGAAATATAAGAATAGGGGGCATGAGAAAATAATAAAATAATCGAAAGATTAGTCGATTACTCAAATAGTCAAAATAATTAGTTGCAGGCCTGTTTGGCTTTTGATTAAGTGTTTTAGACCAGTTCCCGCTTACACTCTTCCATTCATGTCCATTCCTTCCATTCCTTTTCAGCTCCTTTCTCTGGGTTTAATGTCAATAATGTCCGTGGCACCACCGCAAAGTGGTTTCCTCGTGTTGCAGTTTGCCATCAGCCAACATTATCCCCCACTGCTCAAATTACTCACGCTAGTCCGTCTCCTGCCACTGCCTCCTATACGTGGCCGATGTCGCCATCATAAGATCGGCTCTGCCTCTGATTGGCGAGGGTGCTGACCCTTTTATTATTCGCCGCAGCCTCTCACTCTCCCTCAGTGTGGGGCTGCTTTCTGTTTCAATGGCTAATCATAACTGTGTAGCGGCTGCTCTTCAGTCGCTAACGTCTTAATGCCTACTACAGCGGCTGAGGTGTGATTTTCATATCCACTGTGCACCCAGCACTTAAGTGCCAGTCTGTGCTGTGACTGCTGGCTTGCTTAACAGCCACAATTTGTGTGGCCTGCTTTTTTTTTTTTAAAGCTTTCCTTTTCTGTGGTTCGTGGTTCTCACCTTTTCTGTTATAAAACGTGTGTTTTAGTCGGGATCACAGTGTTCGCAGTGTTGGTTAAAGTACACAGCGGAAGTACAAACGTGCAAACATGGAGACGGCTGCTGAACTATTAGCATGCAGGCCTGGCTAGCAGTACTGACCACTGGTAGCCAATCAGAGGCTTAGCATTGCACACATTGCAGTAAAGCTTGTGCAGTTTATACTGTTATATTAGTATGGATAAATGAATGAATGAATGGAAAAAAATTATCATAATGAATCATCGAGTCAAGATCAGAGTGTTTGCAGTGTTTGTTTAAAGCTGAAGGGGGCGCCAAGTGGTCCAGTGGTTTTAAGCGCTGCCACTATGAGCACAATTGACGCTACGCTACTCGGTAATGCAGAGGTGGAATCTAACCTCACATGTATCGGAAGAAGCATGTGCTAGTCTTCACCCTCCTGATGTGTTGGGGCATCACTAGTGATAGGGGGAGCCCTAATGAGTGGGTTGGGTAATTGGCTGCGCGAAATTGGGGAGAAAATGGGGAAAAAATAGAAATAAAATTATTAAAGGTGCAAATGGAGATGCCTGCACGGAGATGGCCTCTGGAATATTAGCATGCATGACGATCAGGAAGAATTGACTGTAACTGTTGATAAATATTGGATGGACGTGTTTCATGCCCTTGTGTCTCTCAGTGTGTGGGCGCATGTTTGCCAGGCTCCAGACCACGGGGATGGACTTTAACCGCATGAATAAATGACTCAAGGATAAGCAGGCTCAACCCCCTCCATCCCTCGTCCTCCCCTTTTTACCTTTCTCCTAATTGGCCGAGCGGTTCACCTTTGCTCATAAACATTGCAGGCATGCCCGTATCTGTGCGCGCCGTCTCTTTGCTTAGCGATGTCAGCAGGCGAGCCACGCTATCAGGAGAAAAGAGACAAAATCGCCAAAGCGTGCAAATCGCTCGCAGAGGGGAAAATCAATTAGAGGGCCAGAGGCCTGGCTATGAGGTGGGGCACTTGTGGAGAAGCGGTGGCTGTCTGCACTGATAACTCCTGGGGCAAATGCATTATGCCCATTGAGAATGGCATCTATTCATGCCAGCAGTGTCCTCTCCATGAGTGCCCTTTTCACCACCACCACCTGATTACTCCTGCACTTTGGAAAAGGCTGGAAGTGCGTTGTGTCGTAATTCGACTTCTGAGGACAATTCTACCAATTTCTTCGAATTCCTCCCAATTCTCCTCCTCCTCCTCTCTGTGTTAAGTAGGTGTAGGCACGTGATACTTGCCTTGCTAAGACATACAGTATGTGTTTCACAAGCTAATATCGTTGTTTTCTGTCTCTCTCCGCAGGTCCATAATGTGTCCGAACTCAAGAGAAGCCTAAACACTGATTGGCTGTGAGCAACCGACTGAGACTACTACTTCTTCCCCGTAGTATCAAGAGGACAATGGCTTCCCACGACAGAAAACTGAACTGTCTAATAGTTTTTTGCTGCTTCTCCATCCTGCTGCTCCCCCTGTCCGCCTCCAGGCCGCAGCAGCCTTCTGCTGCATCCAAAGTGGACGAGGACTACAGGACATTTCGTGCAGAGAACCCAGAATGGACCTTTAACCACTTAGCGGTGGACCACCGAAATGGGAATGTGTATCTTGGCGCGGTGAACCGCATTTACAAACTCTCACAAGGTCTGGATGTGCAGGTCTCACACCAGACCGGGCCAGACGAGGACAACCGCAACTGTTACCCACCGCGTATCGTCCAGCCCTGCAGCGAGCCGCTTTCGCTCACCAACAACGTCAACAAGATGTTGTTGATGGACTACAGAGAGAACCGACTGTTGGCCTGCGGAAGCCTCTATCAGGGCATCTGCAAGCTGCTACGCCTGGATGACCTCTTCAAGCTTGGGGAACCTTTTCACAAGAAAGAGCACTACCTCTCAGGAGTTAATGAGAGTGGGTCGGTCTTTGGTGTCATCGTGTCGTATGGGGACTCCTCACCCGACAAGCTGTTCGTGGCTACGGCGGTAGACGGGAGGCCAGAGTACTTCCCGACCATCTCTAGCCGTAAGCTGGCCCGCAACTCCGAGGAGGACGGCATGTTTGCGTATGTCTTCCATGACGAGTTTGTGGCCTCCATGATCAAGATCCCATCAGACACCTTCACAGTTGTGCCGGACTTCGATATCTACTACGTCTACGGCTTTGGAAGCGGCAACTTCGTGTACTTTCTCACACTGCAGCCGGAAATGGGCGGCGGCCCAGCTGCGGGCTCGTCCTCGGCCGGTCGAGAACAGGTGTACACCTCCAAGCTGGTGCGCCTCTGCAAGGATGATACAGCGTTCAACTCCTACGTGGAGGTTCCTCTAGGCTGCGTGAAGGGTGGAGTGGAGTATCGCCTCCTGCAGGCTGCCTACCTGTCCAAAGCAGGATCCATCCTGGCTCAAACCCTGAAGGTGGGGCCGGATGACGACGTTCTCTATGCCGTGTTCTCCAAAGGCCAGAAGCGACGTCCCAAGGAAACGTCTCAGGAGTCGGCCTTGTGCGTGTTCTCCTTGAAGGAGATCAACGAGAGAATTAAGGACAGGCTGCAGTCCTGTTACAAAGGCGAGGGAACATTGGATCTGGCTTGGCTCAAAGTGAAGGATATTCCCTGCAGCAGTGCGGTAAGCCATTGTAGTATCACTCACTATCCATTTTCCTCTGCCAGTGCATGTAAATCTCTCAGTTATCACGGTTGCCTGTCACTATTAGTCACTACTGTCAGAGCTGTGCTGCTTATATATTTAACCACTGAACCACCCACACTGAACGGTAATTATATCAATATATTAGCTGATGTTTTTTTGCTCAGAGTATATAACTTGTATATATATATATATATATATATATATGCCTCTGCTGAATGAAACAAGTTTGCTAGATATGTCTGAAAGTTTGCAGACACTTGACTAGCTGTGATATCTGTCCAATTTGTTTTACTGGATGTTAAGGCATATAAGGCTGCTCCAAGGCTTACCATTATATAGGTAGAGCCTTTATACAAGCTGTATGGTTATTTTTAAGGGTTACTTAAATCTAAAATGTACCTATTTTACGGAAACCACAGCCTTAAAAAAAGGCCTTGTCCGCTTGGATCAGACCCACAATCCATATTTCCCAGGTTGACGGCCATATTCGTTCTCGGACGCTTCATGTAGTTTTGGTATCATATGGTGTAGTGTCTTGCTGTACAATCAGTTTTAACATGCAATTCAACACCATTCGAGACCAGGTTTTGCTAACTGTGACATTCACCACTGTATACGATTTCAGAATGAAGTGGGGTCATTCAGTTGAGTCCGTAGCCCACAGTACAGAAGTAATAAATCACAACAGAGAGGATTTCTTAGCAATCAATAATTGAATACACTCTAAAAAACAGAGGTACGATATGAGTACTTTTTTGTACTCGAAGGTACACTCTTTATAATTGTACCCTCAAAGGTACAATATTGGTCTTTACGGGGTCAGATTTGTTCCCTCTGAAGTACAAAGTCATTTCTAACAGCAATAAGTACAAATTTGTACCATTTAACCAGCCAAAGGGTACATTCAGTATTCTGCATCACTGTACTAATAAACTATATATATTTAAATTGCACATTTTTTTATTTGAAAGCCAGACAATTTTGTATCATCAAGTTTTTGAGCCATATTTAGTTGATGATAATGTTTATAATCTTTATAATCTTTACTGCCACAAAAACCATGGGTACAAAAAAGGACTTTCACTGAAAGGTACTTTTTTGTGCCTCAATATAAGGTACAGCCCCAGCGACAAGCTTTGTACTCTTTTAAGTACAAATCTGTACTTATATTTCTTAGAGTGTATGATACTGCAGTGGTCTGGTATGACACAATACATTAGGTTTGTTTAGCTCCTGTGTTTTGAGGCCTCAAAGGAATTCACATAAAAACGATAATCAGTGATAACTAATCAGGAATTATCGTGTTAGAACAATGTAAATGTCATCATGCTAACTGGGGTTTGCTTATACAGTAATTTAGCTTTCCCTCATTTTTAGTTCATCCTCGAGTGTGTTGCACTGGTAGTGAAGTATTTCTATTTAACGTGGGCTTGCCCTGTGCTCAAGGTCTCTGTGCTCAGGGAGCCGTGGGTTTATTAATTTGTTTGACAGCTCAGCTGGTCATATTTACAAATGCCATGTACTCTCCCGGGTCGCTGGCTGATGTGAAATGTTTTGCAGGGTGTTTAATACTCTGGCCGTTGTGTGGTGACACCGTAATTTGAACAATTTCACCATGATTCAGAGATAACCTGTTTAGAATTTAATAACTCTTTTGATTAGATTTTTTCCACTCCCCAGGTCCCCAAAATAAGGTTAAAGTGTCACCCCTTTAAAAAGCTTAGATGCTCAGTTGGGGCCGCAATTTTTTCATTAGCCTCTTTGATAAAAGGCAGACATGCTGAAATGCAAAATTGCCTTCCTCCGCGAGTCAATCTATTATTGTAATGGCATTTCATTGAATGCCAGCCACAGCCGGAATTAATCTCGCCACATTTACTGCTGATGCTATGGATCGCTCATTATCACATAAACAACCCGGCCTGGGTTTGATGCATGTCATCTACCTGAGGGGTTTTCATATATATATATATATATATATATTCATATTTTTCACTTAAAAAGGAAAGGCACACTCTCAAAAATCGACAGTGATTCTTTTAAAGTATGAATTTTACCAGTCAGTATTAAGGAGCAATAAAGCCACTCTGAAGTACAGAGTTATACAGGAGTTTCAGTAAAGTTTCTCCAGCACCAAGGCTGGAGCAGCATTAGCATTAGCCGCTAACCACGTAAACGTGCTAGCTCTTTTGGCATTCAGAGGTGAGTATATTAAATTGTAGTCTGTATTATGTCCCTGGCTTGCAGAACACTCGGAGTTCCTTAGTGTAGAGCTTTACTAGCCCTAACTGCAGCTATGCTAATGCTGCTGCACCCAGCCTTAGTGGAAAACTGGAAACCTAGGTTTATTGCAAATGAACGGAAGCCCTTTACTCACCCAAATAAACAGTTTTAAGGAGAAAAATCTGTGTAGATTAACATCCAGCACTTATTTGTCTTAAAAAAGATTTTTTTTTAAAGAATTACAGTTTTGTTTACTTCGCTTAGCTTTACTTCACTTAATCAACCTACCCATCCCCACCATCGCCCAGTAGTGAGACCTGCCGAATTAGAAGGAAAACATAGCAACACCCCTGTTCCTTACTAGTGTCGCAGAAAGCGTCTTATAATCTGGTGCGCTTTATAAAGTACGAAGAATATGTTACATATCTTTTTCAATCACTTACAGGTGTATAAAATCAAGCAAACAAGCAACGTGATAGGATGCATTATTTAAATATAACAGCAATTCTTGATTACGATTTTTAGATTTTTGAGTTCTTAAATAACATATTTAAGCTATAAAGCTATTGTTTTCCTTTAAATTTATATATATATATATATATATATATATATATATATATATATATATATATATATATATATATATATATATATATATATACATACAGCTTTTAAATTAAATATAATATTGCAAACATACCCTCCTTATATTTCAGTGTAAAAAAAGGTTAAATCATAAAATTCACTAGCACATAAGAAAATGTTCTTTACATGTACAGATTCACTCTTTAAGCTTCTATACGTAAAAAGAAAATTGCATTAAAACAGTATTTGATTAATTTGATTAATCAACCTACATTAGCCCTACATTATAAGTTCTCTACCACCTGGTCTGATCTGTGCAATTACACACTTGCACCAGAGGGGTCTCTAAATCCCCAAATTCTGAAAATGTACACATTGTTGCTTTAAGAAACAAACAAATTTAATAGAAAAATTGACATATAAGGTTTTATTTTGAGATATGAACCTTCAGGGCTGGTATGAGTTAATTGAGCTCAGTGGATGTGCTCCGCTGTGATGATAGTGATGAGTTACGGTGATGAATGTGATGTGGGAGTGTAAAGATTGTTATTGAAGGTGAGAGGGTTGGGCCATCAAGCTTTCTCTCGTAAACTGAGTGGTGTAAACTGACGAGTGTGTGCACAAACACACACACACACACACAAATACACACACACACACACACAAACACACACACACACAAACACACACACACAAATGCGCACACACAGCACATAGTCAGGCAGATAAATCAGAGACAAGGTGCTAGAGAGCTGTCTGGGAAAAGTGTGGGAAGCGAGAGAGAGAGAGAGACGAAAGGATGAAGGGATGGAGGGAGGGATAGATGGAGAGATGGAGGGATAGAGGGAGGTGTGTGTGGAGAAATGGTGCCATTTCAGCACACGCTGCAGTATGGCCACTGCAGCATAAATTAGAAAGCGGGCGTCACTGAGAGGGCGGGAGATAAATTGCTTGCTCCTCCGTCTCCTGTAACTATGGCTACCAGCTTTGCTGTTTAAAGGCAGGCAGAAGCGTTTGATTGGGTGTGGAGGGGGAGCAGAGGGAGTGGGGAGGGGGGGGGGGGGCGGGGGTCCACACGACCCAAGACAAATTATATCTGAGAGCTGCATTACAGCCATGGATCACATGAATGATCCGCTTTTCACAAGAAAATCACAAGCTCGTGGCTTCCTCTGTGAGCTGAACACACATGCACACACATACACACACACACACTCACACACACACATATATATATATATATATATATATATATTCTACTTCACACACACACACATATGTTTGGAAGTATGGATATCTTACATCTATACAGATGTAGCTGTGGATACCTCACACACACACACACACACACACACACACACACACACGCTGCGCTGCTATGTATAGATCACTCACACGTAACTATAAATACCTCATACATAAATCTATGGAAACTATAGATGCCTTGCACAAATGTACAGTATCTACAGATGCCTCACACATATTTGTAGCTATGTATTCCTCACACAAACATATCAGACTATAGATACCTCACACACATAATTATAGATACCTCACACACATGAAGGTATGGATTCCTCACACACATGTAGCTATGGGTGCCTCACACACATGTATAGGATTATAGATTCCTAACACAAACATATGGGACTATAGATACCTCACACAAACATATGGGAGTATAGATACCTCACACATATGTAGCTATGGATGCCTCACACACACATATGGGATTATAGATTCCTTATACACACATATGGGACTATAGATACCTCACACACATGAAGCTATAGATACCTCACACAAACATGTGGTACTATAGATACCTCACACAAATATATGGTACTATAGATACCTCACACATATAAAGCTATGGATGCCTCACACAAAGACATGGGACCATAGATACATCACACACATGTAGCTATAGATTCCTCACACAAACATATGGGACTATAGATACCTCACACAAATTCATGGGACTATAGATACCTCACACACACGTAGCTATGGATGCCTTACATACACACAAATAGGACTATAGATACCTCACACACATGTAGCTATGGAAGCATCACACAAAGATATGGGACTATAGATACCTCACACAAACTTATGGGACTATAGATACTTCACACACATGAAGCTATAGATTCCTCACACAAACATATGGAAATATAGATTACTCACACACACATACACATATGGGAGTATAGATACCTCACACACATGAAGCTATAGATACGTCACACAAACATATGGTACTATAGATACCTCACACAAACATATGGGAGTATAGATACCTCAAACACATGTAGCTATGGATGCCTCACACAAACATATGAGACTATAGATACCTCACACATATAACACTATGTATGCCTCACGTACATGTAGCTATAGATACCTCACCCCTCATACAAATGTATAAGACTATAAATACCTTACACACATGTAACTACAGATACCGCACATACAAGTATGGAACTATAAATACCTCACACACATGTAGCTATGGATGCCTCACACAAATTTATGGAAGTATAGATCTATAGATACCTCACACACATGTAGCTATGGATGCCTCACATAAATTATAAGACTATAAATACCTTACCCATGTGTAACTTCAGATACCACACACACAAGTATGGAACTATAAATACCTTACATGCATGTAACTACAGATACCGCACATGCGTGTAATTACAGATACTACACACATGTAACTACAGATATCACACACACACACGTATGGAACTATAGATACCTGTGTCACTGTGGACATGATGAAGCTGCTGCTGCATAAACACTCAGGCGATGGTGTCAGTGAGAGCAGTGCAGTCTGGGTGCACTGGGGTGTGATTAAAGTTAAATGCTGTTCGTTTTTGTTGTTACTGGATCTGCACACAATGGGAGTGAGTCTTGTGACAAGATAAAAAGTAGGAAACGACACGAGTGGGAGAACCGCAAGTGAACCTGCTATCTGCGGCGGAGATGCATGCTCCTCTAATATCACACACATCATTCTCCAAGACTCAACACTGCTCATCTCCACCGGCCTAAATAATGCATGAAGGAGTGATAAAAAGCCTGCTGTTTTAGGGAGGAGATTCAAACCGCTGTTTGTGTTTACAGTTTCCACAACGAGAAACTGACAGAGAGAGAGAGAGAGAGAGAGAGAGACATAAAATAGAGCAGGAGAGAGATATAGAGGGAAGAAAGAACAAGGGAGATGGGGAGACAAAAAAGAGACAGATTTAGGGATGGGAGTGAAAAAGCAGAATGGAGAGAGGGACATGGAGGAATGCGACGAGAGGGACAGTGACAAAGATGGAAAGACAAAAAAGAGACAGAGAAAGAGAGACATTAACGGATGATGAGAAGAAAGAGAGACATTAGGAGAAAGTAAAAGATAATAAAAGAGATGGAAAGAGGAATTGAGATATTCAGAGAGAGAGATGAAAAGACAAAATATAAAAGGAGAGACACATGGAGAGATAAAAAGAGGGAAAAACAAGAGAGGTGGGGGGACAAAAAATAGAGAGAGAGACAGAGCATGAGACACATTCAGGGATGGGAGAGAGAAAAGAGAAATAGAGAGAGAGATAGAGAGAGACGAAAATGAGACAAGAGAAACATTAAGGGAGAAAGAATAAAAAGATGATGAGAAAAAAAATAGAGACATTGGGGTGGGAAAAAGAAAAGAAAAGAAAAGAGATGAAAAGAGGGAAATGGAGGGAAGCGAAAGAGATGGAAAGAACAAGTGAGATATTGAGAAAAATACGTGAAGAGATGTGAAGGGGAATGAGAAGACGAGTGAGACAAGGAGGAAGAAAAGGAGAGAGACATGGAGGGATGAAAAGAGGACAAACAAGAGATGTGGGGAGAGAGGGACAATGATAAAGATGTAGATACAAAAAAAGAGATGAAATAAGAGAGACACTGAGGGAGGAGGAGATAAAAGATGAGAAAGGTGAGACAGAATGAGAGACATGAGGGAATGGTAGAAAGAAAAAGAAAAGAGGAGATGGAGAGAAGGATGAAGAGAAGAGAAGGGGAAAGAGAGGACAAGGAGGGAAAGAGGGATGAAGAACGAGGGATACATATAAGAGCAATATTGAGAAAAAAGACTGAACTACATCTCAATCTCTACTATAAAGCTACTGGTCCAGTTTAGGATCACCACAGCTTCCATATGGATTCCACCACCATTCCTAGAAGAATATAATCAGAGATATTGGAGGCACTGATGGCTTCATATGGCTTTAGATGATTTGGATATTTGGTTTTAGATACGCCCAATGAATATTTTATGATAGAAGTGCATTAATAGTTCATTTCCTGATGGTTTTAAATAAGAGGAGGTGGGTGAGGGGGGCTTAGTGAGGTCTAGATGGTGATAATAATAATTTTATGGTTCTATTGCAGAGCTTTAGGAAAAGCCCATTAGTAAAGGAAACGGTAATTGGCAATATGCTGGGTTTATAGTACTGCATTTATAGGCTTGTGCTTATAGCTTTGTATTAGCGTTACCATATATACAGCTCTAAATAAATATAAGAGAACACAGTTTCTGAATCAGTTTCTCTGATTTTGCTATTTATAGGTTTATGTTTGAGTAAAATGAACATTGTTGTTTTATTCTATAACATTTCTCCCAAATTCCAAATAAAAATATTCTCATTTAGAGCATTTATTTGCAGAAAATGCATGAAAAATGGCTGAAATAACAAAAAAGATGCAGAGCTTTCAGACCTCAAATAATGCAAAGAGAGAGAGAGAGAGAGAGACATAAAATAGAGCAGAAGAAAGATATGAAGGGAAGAAAGAACAAGAGAGGTGGGGAGACAAAAAAGAGACAGATTTAGGGATGGAAAATAAAAAGGAGAATAAAGAGAGGGACATGGAGGAATGTGGAAAGAGGGACAATGACAAAGGTGGAAAGACAAAAAAGAGACTTTTTGAAAACTTCAGAAATCAATATTTGGTGGAATAATCAAATCACAATTTTCATGCATCTTGGCATCATGTTCTCCTCCACCAGTCTTACACACTGCTTTTGGATAACTTTATGCTGCTTTACTCCTGGTGCAAAAAATTCAAGCAGTTCAGTTTGGTGGTTTGATGGTTTGTGATCATCCGTCTTCCTCTTGATTATATTCCAGAGGTTTTCAATTTGGTAAAATCAAAGAAACTCATCATTTTTAATTGGTCTTTTTTTTCTCCAGAGCTATATATGTGTTATAAATGCAAAAATGCGATTGGTCTTTCTCTCTCTCTCTCTCTCTCTCTCTCTCTCTCTTTTCATCTCGCTGGTGTGTTTTTCTTCCAATTAAAGAGTAGATGAACGACCCCAGAGCTCATTAGGGCAGCCAGTACCATACAGAATGGAAGCACCAGTGACTCGCACACATTCACGCTTTTACACACTTACACACACACACTTACACACACTCAAACACACACTCGCACTCTCCTAAACGAAGGCCGAGAGCATATGTGCGAGTTCACATGTGAGAGAAACGCTATCTCGCTATCTGAGCTCAGTTTATTATCATAGACCCTCCGTTTTTTTCTCTCTTTATATGGGATTACTATAATGAAGTCATCTCTCCGTCAAACTGACACGCGTGGTTTTTACACCCCCATCATCACAGACGACGACGGTTCTGCTCTGTTGATAATTACAACCCATGAAGGAATGTTCTCTTTGAAATATGTAGCCATTAACAATGGTGTGAGCGCTTAATTATGTTTTTTTTTTAAAGAAAAGTGTTCATTAAGGATATGCATGGCTTAATTTTTTATTTTACTTTTTCGCTTCAGGCTTGTGGACCTACTACTACACAATCATCACACAATCAGTTCTGCCTTCATGCTTTCTGAGGGATGCTCGAAGGGCCATTTCCATACAGCCGCCCGCAACATTAATACTGAAGATATAGGGAGTGTTGTTACTGCGGCAAGTAATACAGTACAGTTTTGGGATCAGCTTATTTGGTAATACTTTACAATAAGGATATGTTAATTCATTAATTAATTGATTTATTAATAGTGCATATGACAGAATGTGTTAAATAATTATAATAATTGACACTAATTAAGATAGCATCGATCATAAGCATTAATATAATATGTAATGTAATATTGTCTTAACTAGTATAAATTATTTAATTAGTCTACATTTAACAGTGTTTATTACTGTCATAAGTACTATTTTTTTGTGGTCCTTATTGTAAAGTGTGACCACATTAAAATATCTAATAAAACAATACAGAAAGTCAGTTTTAAATCATTAAACTATATAATGTATGTATATGTTGTATACACCACATTATGGTTACTGAATAAATCATTAATCTGGGTAGTTAAATTAATAAAGCTTTTAATAAACAGCTCTGGAAAATAATAAAAGACTACATAAAAATGATGAGTTTCTTTGATCTTACCAAATTAAAAACCTCTGGAATATAATCAAGAGGAAGATGGATGATCACAAGCCATCAAACCACCAAACTGAACTGCTTGAATTTTTGCACCAGGAGTAAAGCAGCATAAAGTTATCCAAAAGCAGTGTGTAAGACTGGTGGAGGAGGAGAACATGATGCCAAGATGCATGAAAAAAAACTGTGATTAAAAACCACCAGGGTTATTCCACCAAATATTGATTTCTGAACTCTTAAAACTTTGTGAATATGAACTCGTTTTCTTTCTGCATTATTTGAGGTCTGAAAGCTCTGCATCTTTTTTTGTCCTTTCAGTCATTTATCATTTTCTGCTATAAATAAATGCTTTAAATGACAATATTTTAATTTTGGAGTTTGGGAGAAATGTTGTCCGTAGTTTATAAAATAAAGCAAAAATGTTCATTTTACTCAAACATAAACCTATAAATAGCAAAATCAGAGAAACTGATTGAGAAACTGACTTTATTGATGTGTTGTAACTGCTTAATAAAGGTTTTACAACCTAGTTATTAGACATTAATAAACTCCTTTATAGATTTTATACACCCTTTATCACAAGAACCTTATTTTAAAGTGGTACCAATGTTATTTAGTGGTTTTTAATTAAAAAGCAAAAATATATAAATACAAAATAGAGCCGTTTGATGCTTGTTCAACTCATATCATCTCATATCATCATATCATATCATCCAGCAGTGCAAACAGCACTGTATTTGACTGGATCCTGAACATAGAATCACATTCAGCAGCATCAAGCCCTCATGCCCTCTTCCACTCTGAATACACACTCAGCATTCAGTATTCAGCATGTTTAACCCATGTTGTTTTATCACTGCGCTCAGGGATGAGGAGATGTTCTGCAGTGATCTCTCAGTGGATTTGAGGCTGGCATCTGGCAGCTGCTTTATAAAGATCAGAGAAACATGTGGGTGAAGCAAATGTGGAGGCAGAGAGTTGAAAACAGCAGATAGACGCCTTTCAACACCAAAACTCTGTGGTATTTGAGCTTGTAAGGGTTAACAATGCTTCATTCATTATTAAAAATAAAGAATGAAACACTGTTAACCCTGTAACAGGATGTATCGTGATCAGATATTAAGGAAACATGCTCAGTTTAAACACTGGCTGTTCTTGTCAGCAAAGCTTCGGCCAGTATTTTATTATTAGAACTTTGGGTTACGTCAATGTAATCCGTGTGGGATTAATCATAGTAATCATTATCAGTATTAGTATTAGTCAGATACTGGCCAAATTACTAGACTGAATATCAGATATAATAATAAAATTTGATATAATAATTTAGTCTACACTTTTGCAAATGCTGCCTTCAAGCATATACTGTATATTATTTCCAGCTTTGTTATAATTTTATTACATGTTCATCTACAGGTGTTGGACAGTGAAACTGAAACACCTGGTTTTAGACCACAATAATTTATTGTGGTGACGGACAGTTCTGGTGGAAACAGGAGAGTTGAGGTGCACATTGAATTCTGCGTGATTTGATCAGCCGTGGTTTTATTTTTTTTGGATACAATCCGGGTTAGCACCCGAACATCCCTTTCATACAGCTTCCTCTTACAGCGTCCACAGTTAATCCTGTTGGATGTGGTTGGTCCTTCTTGGTGGTATGCTGACATTACCCTGGATACCGTGGCTCTTGATGCATCACAAAGACTTGCTGTCTTGGTCACAGATGCTCCAGCAAGACGTGCACCAACAATTTGTCCTCTTTTGAACTCTGGTATGTCTCCCATAATGTTGTGTGCATTGCAATATTTTGAGCAGAACTGTGCTCTTACCCTGCTAATTGAACCTTCACACTCTGCTCGTACTGGTGCAATAATGCGCAATTAATGAAGATTGACCACCAGGCTGCTCCAATTTAGCCCAGGCATGCTTAAATTAAAGCATTTGTCCTTTTCCCTGCAGAAATTTTTATGCAATGTCAGTTTAACTGATATTATTGTGCATACGAATAAATAAAAAATGTCTGGGACCCATTCCTTCAGTGGTGTTTTTTTCCTGTGTGAATCGTCTCAAAGGCTGTTTGAAAGGTAATGTTTTGTCAGGGCAGGTCTACAGCAGTTGTACTGCATGTTTTTGTGTATTATAGGGCCCTCATAATAGCGACGGCCTGGTTTTAGAGTTTGAAGTGCCACCTTGAAAACCCCACAGCGTGCTGAGAACTGGCTTTGGCATTGAGAGCAAATGTTGCTGGAGTGCTTTGGAAAGCACTCCTGTGATGCGGGCGAGTGCGCTGAACAATGCGGTGCTCAACGGCAGCAGCCTGGACACGTCCATAGATCATAGTGAGGGGACATCTGACCTATAAAAAAAAGAAAGCTTGCTGCCCATGTTCCTTGTGTCAGCAGAAAAAAAATGAGAGCGGGAGGAAGAGACTCAAGAGAATCAAGGCTGTCCTTCGCCGATGGTCGTGTTCGAGAGGATAAACAAAGGAAATAGGATAAACGCATCACACATGGAAAACCAGCAATACTCAAAAAGCAAGGTGCGTGGCTGTCGTAAGAGGGGGAATTATAATGGTGTAGACAGGTGAATTCAATATTCCAGTGAGTTCAAATCCTCCTGGAGGTGCCCTGCAGTGACATGTGATCGTGTGAGGAAGTGATGTTAGTCTGTGGTGCGTTCTGGGTAGCATAGTTTGTAGTCAGGATATTAAGGCAGAGTTTGTTCTACACGGTACACTTTTTTCACAAGTTTTGGCATTGTAATTTTAGTGTTTTGATGCACTATTACACATTATTACTACCAGATGTACGGCAGCGGCCTGGACACGTCCATAGATAATAGTAACGGGACACCTGACCATGTTCCTTATGTCAGCAGAAAAAAATGAGAGTGGGAGGAAGAGACTCAAGAGAATCAAGGCTGTCCTTCGCTGATGGTCGTGTTCGGGAGGATAAACAAAGGAAATAGCATAAATGCGTAATACGTGGTAAATCGGCAATACTCAAAAAGCAAGGTGCGTGGCTGTCGTAAGAGGGGGAATTATAATGGTGTAGACAGGTGAATTCAATATTCCGGTGAGTTCAAATCCTCCTGGAGGTGTCCTGCAGTGACATGTATATTGGACAGTATCTCCGCCTGTCACGCGGAAGACCGGGGTTCGATTCCCCGACGGGGAGCCACAGTGGTTATCAATAGGAAAACAATAGGATCACAAAATAGCCATTACAAAAAGTCAAAGACCTCTTCCAAACTCATGGATGCCATCCAGTGAGCTGAGCCAACTCGAAAAAACAACCTGTGGATTCAGGATGGGAAAGAGATATGGGTGGAAGTTATGGAGCACAAGTTGCTGAATGTTTGAGAGCATGGTATGTACTCCCTCTACTACATTTAAGAAGACGTGTTTCTATATTGTTTGGATGACTGGATGAAATAAGGACTGAAACAAACATGGCTGATCAAATGGAAACAAATGAGATGGAAGGAGTAGCTGATAGTGCCTCAAACTCAGGAAAGGACACGGAAGAGGGTGAACATGTACCTAAATTGAAAAATGTTAGAAAAGGAAAACTTAGTGGTCGTGTTCGGGTGAATTCAATATTCCGGTGAATTCAAAACTTCCTAGAGGTGTCGTGCAGTGACATGTGATCGTGTGAGGGAGTGATGTTAGTCTGTGGTGCGTTCTGGGTAGCGTAGTCCGTAGTCTGGATGTTGAGGCAGAGCTTGTTCTACACAGTACACTTTTTTCACCGTGGTCGTGTTTATTCCCCGGTTGAAGTCCTTGTGCGAGGAGGAGTGCTGGTGAAAACACAAGGATGTTTCAGTAGCACGGTCTCCAGCCCGGGCCTGCTCATTACAACGTGTAATGATCTCAATTACGGCTCGTTAAAAAGGCAGCGATAGGCTATTTCTGTACAGACGCTGTTCACGCTCCACGCCCGTCACACAACATTTCTAAATAATACGCTTTTTTTCCTCCTTCGTTACGTTCCCTGCTTCCCTGCTTTATCACTGACAGAGCACATTCTGCAGAGCCATGAAAGAGGCTGGAAAAGGCTCTTCAGTTTTGTTGTTTTCGAGTCTTGAAGTTTCTTAATTTAAGCACAGCGACAAAATGTCTCGTCTGAAGTCTCTGCTCAGATGTTTTTTTGTTTCTCATTGGCAGGATTTGACATTGACAGATTTTTTTAGAGTAGCAGTGATGGTAAAGCTTAAAACTTCATGGACTGCCAATAGTAAGAACACAAGGATAGACTCAGCAAAAATACAATGAACATTGTAGTTTTATTCTATAAACTACGAACAACATTTCTAAAAACAAAAAAATTGTCATTTAGAGCATTTATTTGCAGAAAATGAGAAATGGCTGAAATAACTAAAAAGATGCAGAAAACAAAGACAAAGAAAACAAGTTCATATATTAATTAGGTACTACTTTAAAATAAGACTACCTTTATAAAGGGTTTATAAATGTTTTTTTTTTACAATAAGTTTAGAAATGGTTACTAGTTAGGTTGTAAAACCCTTAAAAATCTTTAATAATCAGTTATAACACATATATAGAAAGGGCAACAATGACCTGTTGTTTGCCAAATAGTAAACCGACAGCCATCTATATTCTTGCCCTTTCTACGAATGTGTTATAACTGATTATTAATGATTTTTAAGGCGTTTACAACATAATTAGTAACCATTAATAAACTAATTGAAAACCATTTATAAACTCTTTATAAAAGTAGTCTTATTTTAAAGTGGTACCATTAATTAAAAGTTTTAAGACTACAGAAATCAATATTTAGTGGAATAATCCTGGTTTTTAATCACTGGTTTTCATGCATCTTGGCATCATGTTCTCCTCCACCACCAGTCTTACACACTGCTTTTGGATAACTTTATGCTGCTTTACTCCTGGTGCAAAAATTCAAGCAGTTCAGTTTGGTGGTTTGATGGTTTGTGATCATACATCTTCCTCTTGATTATATTCCAGAGGTTTTCAATTTGCTAAAATCAAAGAAACTCATAAATTTTAAGTGCTCTCTTATTTTTTCCACTCTGTCAAGTTTTCTCAAACCATGTTTTGATGCACTGTTACTTATTGAAACTGCGAGATGCATGTATTATGTAATGAAGGAACACTATGAATATATGTGCAATAGAAACATTAATTTATATTTTACAGTTAAATATAACAAATTGAAACATATGTCGCCACTCAATATGCTCTTTATAAGCAATTATCTTTTGATAATATTGTATATTTTTTGTTGTTAAAGATTTATAGATTTCTTTGTGCATCCATCTCCACTCTTTCTGTGTTTATTGAGCTCATTACTTATGGAGCTGTACATAATTACAGGAGTGAAGGTCATAAATCATCCCGAAATCACCACGTATTTATCGTCAATCAGTCAGCAGTCACTTTTACACATCCTTGTGAAAAGCTAATGTGCTCCACTGGGTATTGGGAATTTCCCCCGCTGTGCTTCCCTTTCAGACGCCTTTATTTCCCCTGTTCTCTGGAAACATCAAAGTGTCATTAGCTCTAATTTGATTGTGTGTGAAATCCACACATATGCAGCACTATTATATCTGACAGGCGGGATTCTACACTGAAAAAAAATGATGAACATTTACTTATTTTTTTTTAACTTTTTTTAAGTACATTTAATTTCAGATTAATTTAAGTAACTTCAACAATTTAAGACTAAATGTTACATAGAGTAAATAAGTGAACTGAACTTCAGTCAATCCTTTCTTTTACTAAACTTTACGCCACAAACAGAGTCGCCTGAGGTTTGCTTTTGTGCTTTCGCATACCTCAGGCGACTCTGTTTGTGGCGTGTTTTTGCAGAAATGGCTTCTTTCTCATCACTCTCCCATACAGCTTCTCCTTGTGTAAAGTGTGCTGTGTTGTTGAGCGATGCACAGTGACACCATCTGTAGCAAGATGATGCTGCAGCTCTTTGGAGGTGGTCTGTGGATTGTCCTTGACTGTTCTCACCATTCTTCTTCTCTGCCTTTCTGATATTTTTCTTGGCCTGCCACTTCTGGGCTTAACAAGAACTGTCCCTGTGCTCTTCCATCTCCTTACTATGTTCCTCACAGTGGAAACTGACAGGTTAAATCTCTGAGACAACTTTTTGTATCCTTCCCCTGAACAACTATGTTGAACAATTTTTGTTTTTAGATCATTAGAGAGTTGTTTTGATGAGCCCATGATGCCACTCTTCAGAGGAGATTCAACTAGGAGAACAACTTGCAATTGGCCACCTTAAATACCTTTTCTTATGATTGGATAAATCTGGCTATGAAGTTCAAAGCTCAATGAGGTTAACAAACCGATTACGCAGCGCTTCTTATTAAGGCGTCTCGCCCCGTGCATGCAATTCTTTTATGCTTTCGAGAAGAAAACAAAACAAACAAAAAGAAAGAAGCACGGTGCAACCTCTCTCCGAGCACGCGAACGCACAATTACCCGATAGGTGCAACGTACAAAGCACGCTGCCAGTACTGGCACTCCCCGAGTGCTGCCATTTCACATCCCACAGGCCCCACTGATCTACTGAGGATGACTGAGTGTCCCGGCGAAACAACTCCTCTGTCAGCTACGCTGCGTATTTGCAGAGTCGAGCACTTCCCTTTTCTCTTTTTTTTCTGCAGATAAAACAAATCCCTGCTTTTGTGTTGGTCTCTGGAGGTTTGCGCAAACAGAGGCACACACCATCAGAATGACAAGGCTTTCACTCACCTCCTACTTTACCTACAGCCTCTCTTAAAAAGCCAGAATCTGAGGAAATCTAAAGTTGCTGTTCAGCCAGTGACGCAACTGCTCTAAGAAAGCTTCTGCATGAGGAGTTTAGACACAGCGAATGTTATGTGGATGGAGAAATATAGAAGTAATAAGAGTTTAATTAGACTTAACCTCAATTTCATGTAGCTCGGCATCAGCCGCCGGAGCCCTGAGAGAGCACAATTGTCCTTGCTTTCTCTGAGTGGGTACAATAGATGGCGTTTTTAACCCTTTTTGCTTTAGACTGAATTAAAATGGACCAAACAAAGTAGGTATAAAAGCAGCCGTCTAAAGCACTACCACTATGATCGGGAGATCGATGGTTTGAATCCCGGTCATGCAGCTTGCCATCAGCTGCCGGAGCCCTGGGAAAGCACAATTGTCCTTGCTCTCTCTGGGTGGGTACAGTAGATGGCGTTTTTAACACTTTTTGCTTTAGACTGAATTAAAATGGTTAAAACAAGGCAGGTATGAAAGCAGCAGTCTAAAGCACTACCACTATGATCGGGAGATTGATGGTTTGAATCCCGGTCATGCAGCTCGCCATCAGCTGCCAGAGGCCCGAGAGATCACAATTGTCCTTGCTCTTTCTGGATGGGTACAGTAGATGACTCTCTTAAGCCTTATCACTTTAGACTGATCCAGCTGATCCGCTCTGACTGATCCAGCGGTCTAAAGCACTGCCACTTTGATCAGGAGATTGTTGGTTCGATTCCTGGTCATGCAGCTTGCCATCAGCTGGCGAAGCCCTGAGAGAGCACAATTGGCCTTGCTTTTTCTGGGTGGGTACAGTAGATAGCGGGCGCTCTTTTCCCTCATCACTTCCAGGGTGATGTGGATCAGCACAAGGCTGCATCTGTGAGCTGATGTATCAAAAAGATCACTTCAAATAGAGGCGGAGTCTGACTTCATATGTGTCGGAGGAGGCTTGTGCTAGTCTTCACCCTCCTGTGGTTAAGGAATCACTAGTAATGGAGGATTAACAGTTATTAAACTGCATTAAATGTCCTTAATTTGAGTTATATGGTAAATAAATTAACTGTGGTACTTTTAACTAAGATACAGTTAGGTCATGACTAAGTCAACAACTAAGCTTTGACCCCCTTGTTTTGGTTGGAACTGGGTTTTCCCAAAACCCAAAACCTAACCCAACTCTAGGTTTCTATCTCTAACCCTATTGCTTTTTTAAAGTTTTTCAGATTTTAGTTCAGGGACTATCAGAAAAGACATGACCAAAAAAAACTCCTTAAACTAGGATTATATTACATTACATTTTCAATTGCTTTGACCTCTCCCCTTTTACTGCTAGCGGTATAATACGGTATTACCCAGTAAAGGCCATGCTAGTATCTATTGATGCTAATTCTGTCTCAACACAGCATGAAAAAGAGCTACAATGAGATGGAGGTCTTCTCTGGTAGGTCCCTGGCATGCGGAAGGGCCTTTTCTTTTCTTCCTCTAGGAGCTCGCAGCCAAATGTCACGAGGCTGGCCGTGGCGTGTAATTCATCCTTCAGCCCTCCTCGAGATTCCCCGGCCTGCCTCTGTCGCCTCGCTGTGTTTGTGTGCCACGTCGGCATCGGCTAGAGGCCTCTGTGGGCCTGCCTTTGAACCGCGACTAGAGATAGCTTCTTTTTCTGAAAGGCAGCGGGGCAGGGGATGTGATTCATTGAAGTGCCCAGTGTGGGGTGGGGGTGAGAGTGAGGTGGTGAGGTGGTGAGGTGGCGTGGTGTGTGCAGACACGTGGGCAAGAGAGAGGAAGAGGGTGAAAGGAGAAGATGAAAAAGGTGAGACGATAGAGAGATAGAAGGAGAGAGAGGAGAGAGAGAGGAAGGACAGAATGCTAAGGTCTCTGAGAGGAGAGAGAAGTGGACGCTGAGGAAAAGCTTGAAAGTCTGTCTCATCACAGCTTTGACACGAGAGAGAGAGAGAGAGAGAGAGAGAGACTGTGTAGAAGTGTAGAAGACTGAATTGAGGGAATGAAAGGAAGAGCAACATAGAGAGAGGAAGAGAGGGTTCAAAGGAAAGACAGAAGTCGCTTTCCGAAGGTACGAAGATATAAGAATATTAGCATGCCTAGAGAGACGTAGCTGTTTGCCATGCTCCGGTGGCACCGGCGGTTCTCGGTACGGAGAGCCTGTTTGATCCTCTGCTTCATCAACCGTACAGCCCTGATGGAGGCCACTACGGATCAGCGGCCAGAACAGACTGCAGATTGCGCCGAATCAAAGGAAATAAAAGGCTCGGGTCCTCCTCGTCTTTTCTCGCCCTTTCTCGCCTCCGCCGTCCGTCCGCCCGGACTCTCCCGGCTTTTATTTATTTACGCCGGGAGAGCAGCAATCACCAACGCATTCAGCTCTTCCAGAGCTCACGAGGGTTTTTTTGTTGCGTGGTAATTGAGTGTTGATATAATTACGTTGAACATGGAGAAGAGACTTGTGGGAAGCAATGTCTTTGTTGCTAACAACAGTCTCTGCGTGAGATATTACTTGAGCATGAAAAAGGAGCGAATTTGAAAGGGTAATTATATGATTGTGTGGAATGACTTCCTGAAAAGGCTGACTCAAAAAGTCTCGCTGATGTACATCGCTGGATCGTGTTGGGTCGCAGGAATACTCCGCATGTGTTTGAATGAGAAAAAACGAGATCGTACGCTCTAATATTTCATTAGACCATCTTAAGCTTTGATTGCGGGATCTGCATTCACCGTCTGTGGCATTGTTTTAATAAGCTTCTGCAACGTCACAAGATTTACTGTATTTCAATCCAGTGTTGCTGGATTCATTTTTCACCAAGGTCTTGCAGCAGCATTGATGATGGTAGAGTCTGACCACTGCACAAAGCAGCTCTTCTCCATCCAGCACATCCCAAAGATTCTCAATGAGGTTAAGATCTGGACTCTGTGGTGAACTCTCTCTCAATCTCAATCCATGTGTGAAAATGATGATCTCATGCTCCCTGAACCTCCATGCTCTCTTTCACAATTCCAGCTCCATTTTTTAAAAATTGTTCTTAAATCTCTAAGATTATTCATTCTAGGGAAATGTGCCCCTTTTAGTTAGCATCCTATGCTACATGCCCCCGCTAACAATATCTGAGTATATCTGAGTGAAGCATTACTCTGGAAGGTTCTGAATCATTTAAGTGAACTTTTCTTGCAGTGAATTTGTATCTTCACAAGTTCACTTCACTTTACATACAAATGACTTTACACTTACGCTTGTGTAATGACATTATGGCGGCTCGTCCTGCTGCTCTGTAAATAAGAGAAGACTGAAATAAAGAGCGTCTGATTTCAGCTCTGTCTGTTTTTTGGGTACCAGGCCAATGAGGCGCCGGGTCCAGAGCGGGAGAGAGATTCCTTTGTCCTGCAGAGGGAAGTCAGGCAGAAAACGGGTCCAAGTGACCTGATTCTGCTCTTTCCCTCTTTCGCTTTCTCTCTCTCTTTCTCTCTCTCTTTCTCTTGCTTTCTCTCTCTCTCTCTGGAAGCAGTTCAGATGAAAAATGCCGCACCGCTCCGATCCCAAGGCTTTTAGGAACACTCATTGCTCTGCTCTGCCCCCTCCATCCCTCCACCACCAAACCCCCCCCCCCCCCCGCCATCTTTATCCGCCTCCGTTTTTTTACACCTTCAGACGCACAGCATGAAATTGGCAATAATGCAGCAGTGTGTTCTACAGTGGGGTGAAGGGAGGCTGGAAAAAGCAACGAGAGACAGAGACAAGAAGCAGGAAAAAGAGAGAAAGAGAGAGAGAGAGAAGGATTGAGAAGAAGGATAAAAGTCGTGTAGGCCACCCCTGGTGAGGAGACTTCCAGGGCGGGGTGTTTACAGGAATGTCACTTTTTTTTTTCCCGTGGAACGGGGGCCGATAGCACGGGGTTGGAGGTGTCATGTTGTTTTTCCCTGGCTGGGTAATGAAAGTGTGCGTGCTCATCCTGAAAGGTTGACAGACAGGAAGTCTATTTGATTTAATCGTGGCACATACGGCATGATTGGCATGGTATCTGGCATGGTGGGAAATACGGCGGCGCGTGGCGCGCTCCAGGCTGCACGCGCCGAGGCATATGACACAAGACCCGGGCCTGCTGGCAGCATCGCTACGGTGCCAAAAGCCATTAGTCTCTGTCACACGGCCGTTATAAAAGCCGTGTTATAGAAATAACACTTTATGTGTTCTCCCCCATCATTCCCCTTTCACACACACACACACACACACACTCTAACTCCTCCACACAGCCTTTTCTCATTTCCTCTGTGATAGGCTGGTTGACCTCCGACCCCCCAGGTGATGAAACTTCTTTGTAACTGTCACTAACAGTGATGGGAACAACGTCACAGTGTGTGTTTTGACTAAATTCAAGTGTTTCGAGTGTGTTTTACTCTAAATGTAAGCAGTGTTCGCAGTAAGGTGACCACCTGTCCCACATTCCTTGACCCAAAGTAATATTCGACGTTTCAATCGGTTTAATCTTGAGGAGAAACTAAAGCCAAGCTTGAAAGCAACTTGTTTAACCTCTGGAATAGAACCAAGAGGAAGATGAAAGATCACAAGCCGAATTAAACCAAACTTGAATTTTTTTTGCACCAGGAGCAGCATAAAGTTATCCAAAAGCAGTGTGTAAGACTGGTGGAGGAGAACATGAAGCCAAGATGCATGAAAACTGTGATTAAAAGCCAGGGTTATTCCACCAAATATTGATTTTTTTAAACTCTTAAAACTTTATGAATATGAACTTGTTGTTTTCTTTGCATTATATGAGGTCTGAAAGCTCTGCATCTTTTTTTGTCATTTCAGCCATTTCTCATTTTCTGCAAATAAATAAATGCTCTAAATGAGAATATTTTTGTATTTTGAAATTGAAATTTAGGAGAAATGTTGTTTTTAGACTCAAACATATACCTATAAATAACAACATCAGATAAACTGATTCAGAAACTGAAAATGCTTTAATGAAATATGGGATAATTTGCAGGGATTTTTTACTGTTTACTATGTAATTCCATGTGTGTCTCTTAGTTCAAGTTTTTAATATAAAATGTAGAAAATACATTAAATTAAATAAAGCTGAGGGTGGTGCCCTGCAGTGGACTGGGATATTCCAGCTTGTGTCCAGGGATTGTGAGTAGAAACTAAACCCACTGTGACCCTGACCACAAAGAATTTTATTAAAATATGGATGAATGGAAGTGTGGATTGAGGGATGGATGGATGATCCTTGATCCTCCTGTAATCATTTAAACTCCCCCTAGTTTTGTAATAGATTGAGCCAGACCTGATGTTTTTAGACGATGTCTAAAATGTAATGATAGCAAAACGACACAGCAACTAGTTGCTGGTTATGTTTTTTCTTCATTATTAAATTTTTATCCCATTTTCACCCCCAATTTGCAGAGCCAATTACCCAACCCACTCATTAGGACTCCCCCTATCACTAGCGATACCCTTCAACACCAGGAGGGTGAAGGCTAGCACATGCCTCCTCCGATACATGTGAAGTCAGACTCCGCCTCTTTTTGAACTGCTGCTGATGCTTAGCATTGCCGAGTAGCATCACAGCAGCACTAACGCTCGTAGGAAAGCGCAGCGACTCGGTTCTAATACATCAGCTCACAGATGCAGCCTTGTGCTGATCCACATCACCCTAGGAGTGATGAGGGGAAAGAAGAGTGCCATCTACTATACTGTACCCACCCAGAGAGAGCAAGGCTAATTGTGCTCTCTCAGGGCTCCAGTAGCTGATGGCAAGCTACATGAACTAGTTGCTGTTTTTTGATGCGGAGAAATGCAGAGAAATCTTTTAATGACCTGGAAAAAGATAACAATATTGAGAGGCTGATGGTTGACGACAAAACTGTGAGATTTTGTGAGTTTTCTCGCATCGTTCCCGCAAAAGTAGCTCTTCCGTCCACCTTTGATGTCAAGGACATACTTCTGTTGCAGGTGCGCATCTCTGGAGCTTTTATTATTAGCGCGTAGGCGGATGTTGCTAGTGCTTGTTTTGTGCTTGCGTCTCCCACAAGTAGTAATTCATCGCCCAGCAGAGGGACAGGAGGCATCTGCGGAAAGACTAAGTCGGCAGAAAGCGCCGGTTTTTATGTAGCCGCGTCGAGCCGAGCTCGTGGCAGCCGAGCGCTTTAAATGAGCTCCATTACTCTGGCCTGGCAACGCAGCGGCTGTGCAGAGGCTCGGGCTGACAGCAAAACATTTCTAAAGGTCAGACATCTGCCGAGAGAGGAAGGAACACACACACATATATATATATATATATATATATATGCACTCTCGCGCTCTCAGATATGCAACATTGAACATTTCTCCTCACGTTGTCTCTCGCTTTGATTCTCAATCTTCCTCGCTTTCTCTCTCTCTCTCTCTTTCTCTCTCTCATCTCCTTTTGCCTCATTCATTTCCCTGTTTATTCCCCCTCTCCCGCTCTTATTGAGTGAAGCAGCGCTGAATTGAGTGCAGTCTTCTCTATTGATCCAGCCGATCACTCATAACCGCCGTCTCGGCCGGCCGTTCTCCGCCGCTCCATTTGCTTAATGAAGGGCCTCGCGCCTGACAAATGGATGCTCGCCCTTGTTGCAGTTTTGTGGACCTGCCTCCTCACACTTACCGGTCACTCGTGCATCGATCATTCCTCTCCGAGGTTGGTCTAAAACGCAGCCTGCCGGAGAGATGGAAGCCCGCCGGCAGGTCCAGGATCGTCTCCATGGTGCCCCTCTGCGACAGTGTTAGCATCTCCCGCGCTTGCCATTAAGCCTAACCACCGGGGTTCATCCTGATTAAGATAAACACAGCTTAGGACATAATTGAGTTTTTATCAGAGCTGGGCGCCCGCTGGCTTGGCTCAGACACAAGACACAAGGGCTGTGTTTGTGATTTATGACGGACCTCGTGCAATTTCTTGTCACGACCTGGACATGCCGTATTTGGCTGCATACTTTGTACAGTGGTGCTTGTTGTTTAAAAAAAAAAAGTGGCAAGAAAATGTGTTGTGAAACAAGTGCGGGCATCAAAGACGACAAAATATGTGAGAATGACTTTATATGAAACTATAGGCCGTTTTATAAGGCACATTATCAATGAACATCTATTTTTTTGATCTATTTTCATACATAAGGCGCATTTTAAGGGACACTAGTAAGGAACAAGGGTGTCTTCATGTTTCCCTCCTAATTCAAGCAGGTCTTGCCTAAACTGTAAACTGTAAAACTGTAAAAATATTATTCTTAAAAAAGCATATCCAGAGTTTTTTTTAGTGTGGTTAGCAGCAATCAATATACTGTAGTAGCAGTACTGTACATGCTGCTATCCCATGAGTTTTGGCATGTCAGCATAGGGTCGCTGTATTTCATTTGTCAGTTCTGACGATCTCAGTCTGCCTGATCTGGACTCTGATTCACACAACAAAGACTCCAATTCCCAGCATGCACTCACACCAGACCCTCCTGACTCTGCTGATAATGTTCATGCTCTCCCAGGTTCTGATTGCTCACACCTGGTCTGTTTAGTATGAATACTCCTCTGTTTCCTTAGCTCTCTTGCCTTGCCCTCTGTATCGTTTGTTCACCGTTACCGACTTATTTTGGTATTTTGACTCTCCTTTTGTCTTGCCCTTTTTTCTGCTGGATTTCCTGTGTATGACCCTATTTTGCCGCTCTTACTCTGGTTACTGACCCTGCCTGTCCCTAACTATCCCTGTAAGCTTGCTATCCTACTCCCTTTGATAATAAATTATATATTTGGAGTATCTCCGTTTTTGTCGAATTTAGATACCACACTATTTTAACATATAGACTGTCTTGTCTGTTTTAAACTGTTTCAAAATTTCTTGATAAACAGACCAAAAATAATTCTCAAAAATGACCTAAAAAAAAGTTTATACATTGACTTCCATTGATTTCATTGGATAGCGATGATATTCAGTATCTCAGATGCCTACTTGGTTTAGTATACGTATCTCTGGGAGACTATTCACGCGTATTAAGGACTGTAAACATATGAAGTTTGGCATTATTGCCGGAGTGCGGTGGTTTTGGTGCCCTTAGTGAGTCATTGCCTGGCGTGCCATCAATCATTTCTAATATTCCTATCACAAATTGTCCCCCTCTGTATAAAACCCCAGTTTAGTGCAGCCAGTGATACAGCTTCTAAATCAATCTCAGCAGCAATGGCAATATGAAATCATTACTGCTTTATCAGAAGCTATAAATCATTTCATTCTGGGTGACAACTGCGACTTTCCCAACCATATGTTATCTGTCACCTGACATCATATCATACGTATATTTATTGTGTGAAATTTTCTCGAATTGTGTGTTTTAAGATGCAAGGCACACGCTGTGATGAATGTATATAATATTCTATCTGATCAACCTCCTGACCCTGTTTTACATTTTGACTGGGTAAATTGATGAAATGAGAGATTGGGACGTAATTGTAGATCACAAACATTACAGCATGACTTTATATGGACATGAATTATCTAGAGTTTTTTTTGGTTCTCTACTGATTTGCTTTAATTGTGGCTGTGGTTACAAATACTGACTTCTAACTCTTAACCATCTGACCCTCTCTCTCTTTCTTTCTGTGTGTTCCTCAGCTCCTGACTATTGATGACAACTTCTGTGGCTTGGATATGAACGCCCCTCTAGGGGTATCTGAGATGGTGCGTGGAATTCCTCTGTTCTCTGAGTCCAACGATAAAATGACCTCTGTCATTGCCTATGTCTACAAGAACCACTCTCTGGCCTTTGTGGGAACCAAGGGTGGGCGGCTGAAGAAGGTAGGAGAAGGTTTAAATTTTGTCGTTTCTTGTTTTCTTCGGTGGAATCGATTGCTGATCGGTCTTGCTAGTATTTTTTGACTACTCTCTTTCCTTGCCGTCTGTATTGTTTCTTTACCATTGCTGACCAATTTTTGGTATTTAGAATCTGCTGGACAGTAACATACAGAGCATGCTAAGCGCTAAACGCTAACATGTTGTGCCGTGGCTGCTATACTTAGAAAGGGAGCCCTGTAGAGTCTGCACTGATGGCTAATGATGTGATGGCGTGGTGTTCACGGTGCTCTCCCAGCTTCTGATTGCTCACACCTGCTCTGTTTGTATAAATCCCTCTCTGTTTCTTTAGCTCTCAGCTGAGTATTAAATCTTAAAAGTTTTTTTTGCGCTGTTTTTCTTTGGTACCGACTTGTTTAGTATTTTTTTGATTACTCTCTTGCCTTGCCGTCTGTATAGTTTCTTTACCATTGGTGACCTATTTTTTTGTATTTTGACTCTGCTGGACAGTAAAATACAGAGCATGCTTAGCGCTAATCGCTAAAACGTTGTGCTGCAGCTGCTGTGCTTAGAAAGGAAGCCCGGTGCTCTCCCAGCTTCTGATTGCTCACACCTGGTCTGTTTGTATAAATACCCCTGTGTTTCTTTAGCTCTCAGCTGAGTATTAAATCTTAAAAGTTTTCTTGCGCTGTTTTCCTTTTGCTTTGCGCTTTTACCTGCTGGACAGTAACATACAGAGCATGCTAAGCGCTAATCGCTAACATGTTGTGCCGCGGCCGCTGTGCTTAGAACGGGAGCCCTGTAGAGTCTGCGCTGTTATGACAAGACAAGAGTGTAACGTTTGAAGGTGCAATCTAGTGCAGAAAATCTGGCTCTGCTTTAATTGGTGTGTTGCCAGAAGAGCGCGGCGAGTTTTCTGTGGAGGAGCACAGCGAGCTAGTCTTGCCCGGTGATTGCTGACATACCGTACAGCGTGTTGTGTGTAGCGAGTGGGATGGCTGTATTACAGCATCATGTTTTGCTGGGTTTACGGAGAGAGAGAGAGGAAGAGAGAGAGAGAGAGAGAGAGAGAGAGAGAGAGGTAGAGCTAGCTGCAGGGCTCCATGCTCATGCGGAGCTAGTCGGGGGGTAATTGGATGATGCGGTGCGGGGGCTTTGGGCCTGCTGCCCTCTCCTCTGACTGGGCCTCTGAAAGCCGTGGCTGAGACGAATCTCCAGGCCAGCCAGACACCGCGTGTAGGAGAAAACAGCATTAAAAAGAGAGAGAGAAAGAGAGAGAGAGAGTGGGCTATATGCTCTATCTCTCCTTCTCAAGTGCTTGTACTCCAGGGATTTGGCGATGCAGACGGACAAAGCTTTGCCAACAGGCAGGATTCCAGTTTGACGCGTAGTTGCTATTGTGTAGGCTGTTTTTTTTGGGTTGTGGTTGTTGTTGTTGTTGGATGGAGCTCTTCTCCTCGCCCAAACAGGTGGGCAGAGCCACTGCCGATTTTTTATCTCTATTTTTAATTTTTTTTTTTCCTGCACTGAAAAAAATGATGAGTAAAATTTACTTAAAAAAAGTTTCGCAACTAAATTTAATTTCAGATAAATTTAATACTTCAAGTGTTACATAGAGTAAATCAGTAAACTGAACTTCGGTCAATCCTTTCTTTTATTAAACGTTACTTCATTTCTGCATACAATATCACCTAATTACAATTACTTTTACTTTTAACTTATACAATATTACTCAAATAATGTATGATACATAATATATTATAATCCCTAAAATGTATTTATTTTTTGTTAAAACACACATATTACACTGTCTCAACATATGGATGGCATGTAATACATTCTTTATACTAGTCTACTAAATATAATGAATTACATGCCATCTATCCATGTGTTGAGACAGACTTGTTCTGTTTACAAAAAAAAACAAAAAATAATATAAATATACTGTATATATATATATATATATATATATATATATATATATATATATATATATATATATATATATATATATATATATATATATTTTAATGATTTATTTTGTATTAATTTTGTATTTTATATATATATATATATATATATATATATATATATATATATATATATATATATATATATATATATAAATTATTTTAGTAATACTGTATAAAGTAAGTAATTGCAATTAGGTAATATTGTATGCAGAAATTAAGTTTAATAAAAGAAAGGATTGATTCAGTAAAAATAAATGAAGTAAAGTTTACTAAAAGAAAGGATTGATTCAGTAAAAATAAAAAGTTTACTAAAAGAAAGAAAGGATTGACTGAGGTTCAGCTCACTATTTTACTCTATATAATATTGTCTTAAAGTCTTGACGTCTTAAAACTGAGTTGAAGTTACTTAAATTAATCTAAAATAAAATTTACTTTAAAAGTGCTTTGCACAGTGCTTGTATCTCCTCTCACGGTAACACACCTGTACAGTAGATGGCCATGAGATTCTCCATCGAACATTCGCTCTGCCTTCAGCTCAGCCGTGGTGGTGCACATACAGATGACGCCACGCTGACTGACATTCTATAGCTATAATAAAGCTTCTGTATAATAAAAATTATATTTGGCTGCAAGGAAGAGCTAAAAGGCAGGCCAGGGACATTGACTCATTGACTCACACATACACATACACACACATACAAGCACACACACATCCAGGAAACACACAGAAACCTTTTAGTCGCATTTTTTTTTAAGTGATTGCTGATGTCCTCAAGCGGGAAACTGTCCTCAGGAAGATGATGTCATGTTGTTGTCGATGAAGGAACGCAGCAAGTCGATGAACAGACCACGCGACCTCCTCATCTCATCATTAATCAGCACACTTATAAGACTTCTTAATGGATCGTGATTTATAGACCGGCAGCACGTCACATTTTCCATCTTATTTACTATCTGATGATTAGCCCGCCGCTAAGAGTAAATATTAGCATTATATCAACCGCAGGCTGAGTTTATACGAGTTTATAAGACGGCTGGTTGTATAAATGTTACTGTTTGCCGCCTTGCATAACCTTGTTTGATGTGCGACTTTTGAAATATAAATATATACGTTCTTTCTGTGAGGTTGTGTGTTTCCAAAGAAACTACTGAATGATTCCTAAGGGCCATATCTGGTAAAAAATATTTAGATTTTATTACTCTGTTTGGCTAGTTTTGTTGCGTTGCTAACATTTTAAAGCATTTTGCTGTTTATAAAACAGAAATCTTAAAATTGACATCTTAGAAATGAGTCATTAAATCTTATACACAAAGTGAAAATTAACACGATGACACAACAGGATACTGCAGCCCTAACCCGAGCCCTACCTATTAAATAGGCCTATCATGTGAATTACCACTCTATAAAGATTTATTTTTAATGCAACAATCTGAAATAAATAAAAATAAAAAGTGAGAGTGTGTGAAATTGTTATAACAGTCCAATTAAAAAAAAAAACACAGGATAGAGTTTTCTAGTTTAGGTTGCCAGATTGACACATAGTGGCAAGCAGTGACAAGTCTTATAGTTATAGTGAACCTTACTGAAGCTCAGTGATGACCTGTTCAGCAGAAACAGAAACTGTTCAGCTCTCATGTGTTCATGGCTGCAACATACTGATTGCAAGCCGTTGTGTTCTATACCTGGCAGCCCGGGATGTGGAAATGGGACTGGGGAAATAACTGAACGACTAGAATTTTTTTTGTTTTTGTGTAGACATTTGCATGAACAATTTTTGCAGGTATGATAATTTACTAGACAATTATTTTTCTTACTTTTTTTTACACCAATAGTCTTCAAAAGACTATTGGCAGTTTTCTTATTTCTTATTCTGTGGTTTTAGTAGTGCAACATCACGCTTATTTTATAGACACAGTCAGGTACCAAACTGAATTTTGAATTTGGCCCAAAACAACTGTTGGATAAACAAAACCTAGACATAAATTTGAACAAAGCATCTCTAATATATCTGCTGCATGTGCGCTTGCTGCTATACCAAAATAATCCAGATTTTACTCCTGTTGACTGTTGAGATTGCCAGAAATTGAAGAGTTCCACACTTAACATGTCTATATATGTCATTATATAGTACACACATCTTCAGTGACTGAGTCAGGCGGTGGATTAGCCTGCATGGCTTGGCGTTTGTAGTCTGCGCTGCATCTAAACTGCACAGAGGGGCTGTAAACAGCTTCTGAAGCCTCTGGAGAATAACACATTTTTAGAACACAGGGGCGCATGCAGAACTCGGCAAACGGCAAGCACTGGAAACGGCTGCGTTCCCTCAGATGAGTGCTCTGTGCTGCGGCACTGTGGCTAACCCCCAGACCAGATGTGGTTTGGGGCCTTTGGAGGATGGCTCTCTCTCTCTATTTCTATTGCTCACTCTCTTTCTCTCTCTCCAGCTCCCTCTTTTAGTCTCTCAAAAGCTGATTTCTCTACCTTGATGAAGCTTGTTGTTGCACTGTAGCTGTTAAGCCTGGCTTGCGTGCCTCCGCCGTATCATGTATCAGAGCCCACTTGGCATAAAAGCTTTGCTCTCTTCGCACCGTGCCCCTAAAATGCACCATCAGCGGCATTCTCCGTTCTCTATCTCCTCTCTAGACGCGTTAGAGCCTCTAAAAAAAGGTGTTTTTTTGCTGCCTGATTAAAAGAAACTTGAGTGATTTAATGTTTTGTAAAATTCTGATAGTCAATTTTCAATTTAAAATAGCTTTATTGGCATTAATCGCAATTAACTAACTTTTGTCAAAGCAATGAAATCAAAGATACGATATATATATATATATATATATATATATATATATATATATATATATCATATAAAAAAAAAAAAAGAAAACTGAATAAGATGTTAATAACAGTGTTATATGTTGTAATTATTTATAAGGGAGTTGTGATTAGACTGTTGATTAAGCTGATTTCTGTGAGTTCAGTCAATAATGTTAAAAAAATATAATTCACTACTTTGATGCTCTGGTCCAAGCTTATAAGTGTTATAATGCATTATAATATGCAGCTATTATTTCTCAAATTAAGCTTTTAAACAAGTGTGTAACACATTATCAAGCCTTATATTAATACATTTTCATATGCTTTTTAAACAGGAAGTATTTTTTTTTTTATTATGCCTCACTATAATAAACACTGTATATAAGGCGTTATAATGTGTTACGCACTTATATAAAAGCTAAATTTACCAAAATATAACAAATCTGTGTTATAGTGCATTACAACACTACATTGCACAATGTTCTTATGAACAGATATTATAAGGCATTATATAAGCCTTTTCTTCATAAACTCTTATACTTGTAGTTTATAATGTGTTATGAATGTCGCTGTAAGCATATAAATTTTCATATGCTTTTTAAACAGGAAGTAAATTTTATTATGGCTCACTATAATGAGCACTGTATATAAGGCGTTATAATGTGTTACGCACTTATATAAAAAAGCTTCATTTAATGCATTATACCAAAATATGCCAAATCTGTGTTATAGTGCATTACAACACTACATTGCACAATATTCTTATGAACAGATATTATAAGGCTTTATATAAGCCCTTTCTTTATAGACCCTTGTACTTTTAGTTTATGATGTGTTATGACTGTTGCTGTAAGCATATGAATTTTCATATGCTTTTTAAACAGGAAGTACATTTTATTATGCCTCACTATAATGAGCACTGTATATAAGGCGTTATAATGTGTTACGCACTTATATAAAAAAGCTTCATTTAATGCATTATACCAAAATATACCAAATCTGTATTATGGTGCATTACAACACTACATTGCACAATGTTCTTATGAACAGATATTATAAGGCATTATAAGCCCTTTCTTCATAAACCCTTATACTTGTAGTTTATGATGTGTTATGAATGTCGCTGTAAGTACTTATGAGCTATTTAATTATACAGGCTTATTACAGTCATTATAAGGTATTATGTATGTCATATAACGCATTATAAATGCCCTTATACTTATTTTAAAGTATTAAACAGATAAAACTGGTTGTTTCGTTGGTCAGACTCTGCTTTAAACTGCCCATATGGCCAAAAGTCAGCATGAGTCTTTGGCAACTGACTCAAACTGGAAATGGGTGAGATTTAAGGTATTAATTGTGGAGATGCTCCAGGCTGAGGGGAACACGTGGCGCCGCCTGTGCTTCCACTGTGCGTCCCTGTGTTCGGAGGGGTGGTAGGCAGCACCCGCAGAGGTGATAATGCACCAGGAGCTGCGCCGGCCGCGGTCACTCAATACGATGAGCAGCTAACCTTGAAGCAGGCCCACCGCTGGGGAAACATGACGGGTGGAAAACAGCGTGGTGTGTGAGTGTGTGGAATTTCTGTGTGTGTGTGTGTGAGGAATGTGTGTGTGTGTGTGTGGAATGTGTGTGTGTGTGTCTTATGTAGGTCCACCCAAATGTCTGTGTGCATTTAGCCATTAAGTGCGAGGTGGGTGGGTGTCGCTGACCCTTTTTAGAGTGAGAGAAACGGAGAAAGCCTGTGCCGTGAAATCCGGCGAGGAGATGCAGAAGATGGCCTTTTCTTTTTTACTTTTTTTTTATTTATTTGACCGACGGCGGAGATTGCCGGTTGTCAAGAGGCGGCAAACGGTTAAAAGAGGTCAATTTGTCCGTGAATGGCGGATGTTTGTTGGCGAGGAAAAGGTCAAACTCTCGAATCCCGGCTCTCCCTTTTTTTATTTCGCCTCTTCTTCCATTCCCTCGTTCGTTTAGGGGGCGCTGAAAGGGCAAACACATTTCTTGATAGGTTAGCAGGTTTTGGTTAGATTTAGCTTTTTTAGGTTAATACGATTTTGATGCCATGAATGGACTTTCTAGTGTTTGGTAGTAGTAGAATAAATATAACAGCATTACAGTGTATACTGTTAAAGCTCTGGTAAAAAAAAAATCACTAAGAGACCACTTCAGTTTCTGAATCAGTTTCTCTATCAGATTTTGCTATTTATAGGTTTATGTTTGAGTAAAAAAAAAAGAAAAAAAGATGCAGAACTTTCAGACCTCAAATAATGCAAAGAAAAAACAAGTTCATATTCATAAAGTTTATAAAAAATCAATATTTGGTGGAATAACCCTTGTTTTTGCAAGAATTTCCCCCCGGGGATCAATAAAGTATCTATCTATCTATCTATCTATCTATCTATCTATCTATCTATCTATCTATCTATCTATCTATCTATCTATCTATCTATCTATCTATCTATCTATCTATCTATCTATCTATCTATCTATCTATCTATCTATCTATCTATCTATCTATCTATCTATCTATCTATCTATCTATCTAATCAGAGTCAATAAATCATGCATCTTGGCATCATGTTCTCCTCCTCCACCAGTCTTACACACAGCTTTTGGATAACTTTATGCTGCTTTACTCCTGGTGCAAACATTCAATCTTGATCTTCCTCTTGATTATATTACAGGGATTTTTTTATTTTATTTGGTAAAATCAAAGAAACTAATCATTTTTAAGTGGCTCTTATTTATTTTTCAGAGCTGTATATCACTCGGCTCTAATGCAAAGCAGTACAGACAAATGGTAATCTGTATTGAAAATACTATTTTTTTATTAAAGAAAGCTGTGTAGTAGGGCTGCAACGATTAGTCAATATAATCGGCAATGTGAGATAAATGGGGGTGAAGTCTCTTAGTGTCTCCAAAAGTGCTGAAACACAACAGATTATATATTTACTCGCTAAATCATCAGTTATAATCACTTTTCATGTTTAAACATCATCTAGATGTTTAAATGTCTTTTTCTTCTGTTTTTTTTCATAATTTTTAGAGGTAGCAGAAATAATCGTTGACTAATCGACTAATCGGAAAAATGATCAGCCGATTAGTCGACCACCAAAATAATCATTAGTTGCAGCCCTACTATGAATCTGTATAAAACATTGTATAGAAACAAACATGTATTTTTGTATGTATTTTTGTGTGGGTGAATGGAGGACAGACCTTCAGCACAGATGCAGATTATTAAAACTGTGAGACTTGAGGAGGAGCCACTGGAGCAGAGGATTAAGTGCTGAAGCCTAATGATGAAATATGCAGCCATAGTACTCCAGCTGCTCTTCATGCAGGACTGCAACATACGCACATATGTGTGTGTATGTGTGCTCGTATACTCCTTGATTCTGTGTGTAGGCACATGAGCCCATGTGTGCTTTTGTCTATCCTTGTGCACCTTTGCATCTATGTATACACATGTGTTTATCGCCCTCGCAGCAGCTGCTTTTGCCAAACCCCGGAGGAGCGACGGCGCAGACTCTATTCACGGCTTTGTGTCGTGGAGAATGTGCCCGGCTCTGCCTCGTCCTTATCCATACTGCCGTGATAGACAGCGATATGTAAGAGACTCTTCAATGTGTCTCACGCATCCCGGCATTTCGTCTCCAGGAGAAGCCCTGAAAAACTTCCCCCTGTCTATGAATCCGCGGGAGCGTTGCCATAGCAGCCGGGCCGTGTGTTATGGTATATTATAGTAGCTATGGCAATCACAGAGCCATTTTCCCTTTTGTTCCACGGCCTTATCTTTTCATCGCCCTCTCCCTCTCTCTCTCTTTCTCTCTCTTTCTCCATACGCACTTTTTTTTCCTTCATTCACTCCGGTTGAAAGGGGAGCCGATGAAGAAAGGCATCGGCAATCCGAGCGGACTTTGATCGCCGACACATATTCATAGAGTCTGCACTCGATAGCCGACTGTAAGCTATTCGTCATGTATAGATCTTCGCTCGATGAGAATTCAGTTAGCGGTAGTGGGCAGTTAAAGTCAAAATAGGGTCCTTTTAAAGGAATTCCTCACTTAAAAAGCCTGAAAAGGCTCAGAGTGGACTAGCGGGCTAAGCACTGCCACTATGATCAGAAGATTGCTGATTCAAATCCTGTTTATGCAGCTTGCCATTAGCTACTGGAGCCCTAAGAGGGTAGGTAGATGTCATTGACTACCAGAGCTCTGAGAGAGTGGGTAGATGCCATCAACTACTAGAGCCCTAAAACGGTGGGTAGATGCAATCGGCTACCGGAGCCCCGAGAGGGTGGGTAGACGCCATCGGCTACCGGAGCCCTAAAAGGGTGGGTAGAGACCATTGGCTACCAGAGACCTGAAAGGGTGGGTAGATGCCATCAGCTTCCAGAGCCCTGAGAGGGTGGATAGATGACATCAGCTACCAGAGCCCTGAGAAAGCACAATTGGCCTTAAATGGCTTTACTAAAGGTTCACATCGTTAGCCATGATAGGTGACCAATATATAAGCATATAAGGACCATGGACAGTTCCAGACTTTTTCCATTTTTACTGTCTACATGTGATGCATATTAGTTTTGCAGAGTAAATATGTTTTGCTTGGCTTGTTAGGAGGATGAAACTCACTTACTGCAGACATACTGAGGTTTTCAAGAGAAGGAAAGAGAGAGGGCGAGATAGAGAGACAGGAGGATGACAGCAAGATATGAAAAAAGATGAGGACAGAAGAGAGACAGAAATAAGAAACTAGAGACCAACAGAGAGAGAGAGAGAGAGAGAGAGAGAGAGAGAGAGATACTGTAGAGAAACTGAAAGATTTATAAAAGAAAAGAAAGTTAGATAGCTATGTATGGACACAGAAGTGAAAAGGGAAGAAAAGAGAGATAGAGATTGAGAGAGAGATAGTGAGCAAGATACAGAGAGAGAGAGAGAGAGAAAGAGCTAGAGTGAGAAAGTAGAGCAGCAGCCTCACCTTTTCACTCCTGTCGTCTGTCTCGCACAGCTTCAGTTTGCCTAATGAAAGGCTCAGAGCTGAGAGCTGTAGCTGCTGGTGAGAGGAGGAAAGAATGCTGTCAGCCAGAGAGAGAGAGAGAGAGAGAGAGAGAGATGGAGAGAGAGAGAGAGAGAGAGAGAGAGAGGCCTGAGCTGCCACGGGCAGACACACTGTGTTTAAAAATAGCGCTGCACCTCATGCGCGTGATTATTTTTGCGTTATTTATAGCCGCTGTTGTTTGGCCTGCCTCTCCATGGGCTCCTCCATAATTGATAAAGGCGCTCGCAGCTCGGCGGGGTGACGGTGCACGTGACTCGCTGTTACATCACCGGCTGCAGCCAGTGTGCAGGGCAGTGCATCGTGGGAGATGTAGTCAGCGACTACATGTGCTTTGCCATATGAAGCTTTTTATAGCTTTACTACCAGCATTTTTTGTACAAATGCTGGCAAGATGTTTAATTCCAGACACGTCCAAACATTCCTAAAAGGAGAACCAGCACCAGTGTTTGTTTGCTTTCTGGTTTAGTAGTGGTTAACACGTTCAACTTTCAGTGCTGGGGTCTTGGGTTCAAGTCCCTACCTGGGTGGAGTTTCCATGTTCTCCTCGTGTCCATGTGGATTTCCTTCCATAGTCCAAAATATTCTAAAATACTCAGAACAATTCAATACTCAGAATTGTGTGAATGTGTTTGTGACTGTACACCCAGATATGGATTGGATCAGCTCTGTGTTGGGTCAGCTCCTCAGTGCCCGATGCAGTCCTCTAAGTGGACGGTGGTTTCTGGTTGAGAGTATGCTGTGCGTGATTGGCTGCCGCTTCCCACTGGAGTGTTTGTGTGTGTGTGTTAAACATGAATATTAAACATCCTTTTTTTATTTTCCAGAAAGACTCAGTATAAGTGTTACTTCGTTCATTCGTCACACAGGCACACGAAATTATGCAGATGTGGTTTGATGCTTTTATATAAGTCAAATAAATGTAGTAAGCTAATGCTGGTTGGTTAAACTGCTGTGAGAGAGGTTAGCTGTGACTCTAGTGTTGGTCGGTTTGTGTGTGTGTATACATTAAGAGTGAGGTGCTAGACTAGTACTGTCTGACTATGTATTATCTAATTAATGTTCTGTATACTTTTAGCTTTTAGCGATTTAAATTGGACTAGATGATGGAGAATGCAGCTTACTAAACTTTTTTAAGCTAACGCTGCAAGCTGATAATCAAACAGTGGAGAAACTGGTTAAAGTGGAGTGAGAGAGGCTAGCTGTGGTGCTCGTGTTGGTCAGTTTCAAGGATTCATTGATTCAAGGATTCAAGGAGACCTTATTATCATTCACATTACATATAGTACATGAGGATTAAAATTTGTGTATTTATAAAAGGGTGGGGTGCTAGACTAGTACTGTCTGTGTGCGTATCAGCTCATTAGTGTTATATATACTTTTGAACTTTTGAAGTTTTGAATAGCTTTCAGCTTGTAGCGCTTTAAATTCTACTATATGATGATGAGAATGAGGATGTCTACCCATTTTATTTTCTTCTTATCTGCTTAAAAATTTTATATATATATATATATATATATATATATATATATATATATATATATATATATATATATATATATATATATTATTATCTTACATACAGTATGTTTGGCCAAGGGCTAATAAACATTGCTTCATTTGTAAATTTGAAACTAAACAAATGTTCTACTCTTATCTTGAGTTTAATTCATTTTCTTTTACATTTTATTAAAAAACTAATTAAAAAAAGAGTAGCACTTTTTGAAAGAAATGTAACATAAGAAAGGTAAAGGGCAAATATTAACCATGTAAGCTGTTTATATTGCTTGCAATTTAGGTGAAGCAAGCATGTGTAAAGCATTTTAATGTAAAATTGCTTAATTTTGCTGAATGAAATACAAGTAACAAAGTAAACGAGTAACAAAAATATGAACACCACACAAGGGTTAAATATATATATTTTTTAAAGGTGAGGAGTGTGGCTGAGTTTGTTGAGTGCTCAGCATCCCTAAACCAACTAGAATCCCAGAATTCCAGATCCTAGAATCTATTATAAATCTGTTATTTATAAGCAGTTCATCGTGTGTCCAATTTTTATTCACACACTCTGTGAGCCTTCTTGTCTTCGAATGAGTGTTAAAAGAAAGAGAGGAATCAAAGCTTGGAGGGATGAGACAGACAGAAAGAGAAAGACAGACAGAAGGAAACAGAAAAAGAGAGAGAGAGGAAGAGAAAGAGAGCTAAAGAGAGAGAGAGAGAGCAGTCGCTCTATGACTGTGTGCTCATTCATAGCACATAGTGTCTGTGTGGGCCTATTTATCCCAGAGCACGTCGTGTGCCAGGATTCTATAATCAGACTGCAGTAGTGGAGGATTTGAGCTCTGTCTTGCTCTGCACCGCCGCTCTAGTGTGCTGTAGATGCGCCTGGGTTCGATTACTCTGCATCAATTACATGTCTGTCTGTCAGCGCGAGAGCTGAGCTGCCTCTCTCGCGCTGATACTGGTGTGAAAGGAGAAAGGAGGCTTGGCATCTGGATGAATCAGCGGCGAATGAAAGACGCTCTGTTTTTGGTTGCGTGAGTGTCTGTCATCTGTATCAGTGGACAGTGTGTGTGTGTGTGTGTGTGTGTGTTTGTGATGAATTGCACGAGGCAGTGTGTAGAGCTCTAGTGGTTAGAGCTAGGTGATAATTTGATTTTCAAGTCAAGTCAAGTCAAGTAGTTTTATTGTCAATACTGCATATGTACAGGACATACAGAGAATTGAAGTTACGTTACTCTCCTTCCCAATTTTACAGCAAGTACAGATAATAGATATAATAAAGGAGAATGGGAGACACTATGTGTACAATACAGCAGGGACACAATAGACATACATGAGACAAAAACAAGGTGCAGTAGTGTGGGGGAGAAATAGATATATAAATATAAGTAAAAAAAAAAAGAAATAGATATAATATAAAAGAGTGGGAGACACTATATGTACAAAACAACAAGACACAATAAACATACGTAAGACAATAGTTCAATATTGATGGTGATTGAGATGGAATGACAGTATAAATAGTATATATCAGCAGTGCAAATATGGTGTGTGGTATATATCTTAAGGCAGGTAAAGTGAATGGGTTGCGTAAGTTCTTAAAGTTCACAGTTTATGGGGAATTAAAGTGCGAATTGACAGTGCAATTATATCAGATATTGGGTGTGTAGTGCAAGTCCGTTTGGAAGGGACCAGTACTTTGTGCATTGTAGTGCAGAGTTTCTGTACTGTATTAGTGGGGGGTCAGGATGCTGAGTGAGTGTGTGCTGGGGGCAGGATTGGGATGGGGGATAGAGCAGGAAGAGAGTTCAGCATCCTCACAGCCTGATGGATGAGGCTGTCTCGCAGTCTGCTGGTCCTCGCCCGAGACTCCTCAGTCTCCTCCCTGATGGCAGCAGGCTGAAGAAGCTGTGTAGTGGGTGAGAGGGATCTCCTGCCAGACGGAGGGCTTTCCGTGTGAGGCGGGAGCTGTACAAGTCCTGAAGGGACAATTTTATTGATTAATTGGAATTTATAGTTAAAGACACATAAATATGTGTTTTTATAAAATTCAACACAGCTTATAAATGCCTTGTTTTCTTGCTTTTTTTCTGCAGTATGTTCTCACTATTTACAATTGTATGCTTTGCCATCTCATCTAAAAGCTTGTTTTTGGTTGCAATTAAACCCCAAATGAGAACAGTGGGTGAAACAAAAAAAAAAAAAAAAAAAAAAAAAAAACTAGTATCTAACTTTTAGTAGGGGGAAAAAAATATCGATTATAATCGAAAATTGGATTTTTGTGAAAATATATAAATTTTTAAGGCCATATTGCCCAGCTCTAGTACTAGAGATGTCCATGATCAATTTTCAAAGGATCTGAATCAGGTGGAAAAGACCCGGATCCATGATTTATCAGAAATGTAACATTATACTGATACTACATGAGTTCATGCCTCGTATTACCCAAGCTTGTTTGTTTTGTGTGTTTGTGGCTGTTCCCTCCTGTTAGTAATTGCGCTAATGCAGCTAACTACCTATGGAGCCACCCGCTACTTTCTTCCTCTCTTTCCAAGTTGTACTATGCAACCTAAAATCGATATATGCAGCTACACTAGCGTTTATATCCTTTGTTAAAGCTCTGTTAAACTCATTAACTCAATTAAGTCGTTAACAAATATTCTACTTTGAAAAGCATCAAACTTTATTTATTCACTATATTATAATAGCGATTATTATAAAAATACAGTAAAAAAAATCTAGTGTAAATCTAGTATACTCTACACTATTATTACTGTCTCCGTTCCAAAGATACAGTTAAATACATGCATTTAAAAAGAAAGAATCATAAATAATGATTAATCACAGAATTGTTGTTGTGTTTTTATAACGTTGTTTTTGTAATAATTAAAAATAAATTACATTGAATTTAATTGAATTGAACTGAATTGTGTAGCAGTCTACTGTTGGATACAGAGGCCTGTATAAGTGTGTGTATAAGGTTTTTTTTTCGTTTATTAATCATTAATTATTAATCATAAGTGTGTTTTGAGCGTAATATAAAATAAACCAATTATTGTGTCAATTGCTCATCATTCCCTTTAAGTGCATATGTGCACAGTCTTTGGAGTATTGCTATCTTAAAGGCGCAGTACTTCTGCGTTTCTCAACAGAGAAAACTGATATGTGCATTTACACTGTAAAACAGCTTAATGTACAACAGCCAGTCCCTCTGTCCCTCTGTCCCTCCGTCCCGGTCCCTCCCTGTCTCTGTAATTAGCATGTCTGGTCCTGCTCCTTACAGAATGGGCAGACGCAGGTTTAACAGGACCCGCCGCAGGGTTATGAGCCAGACTTCTCCTTCTAAACCAGCCGTAAACAGGCCATTAACTCTCCTGTAAAGCCACTGAAATGCCCCGGAGGTGACCGCGCCTACCACCGGCCATCAGCAGCTCTCCCGGCAGCTCCCTCCACTAATGGACGCCCGCGTGGTCTCAGCCTCCTCCACCGCCTTTTAAAGGCCTGCTGCGGCCAGACAGCCGCTGCTAACATCCCCAAATAACGAAGGGAAGTTAGCCGAGGTCGTTTAGCATGGCAGAAATGAGGTCATGCCGAGTCCAGTCCTCGGCTCCTCAGCTTTCAGTGGCTGGCAGTGATGTTAGCACTTTCACTTCCTCAAGTGCTCAAGTGAAGGTTAGAGAGAGTGTGGTGAAGCCGGGAAGTCCATGTCAGTGGAGGGTTTTGTGAATAGCTAAAGCTAGCAATTTTTTTCTGGTTTAGAGGAGGTGGCTCATGTGGCACACAAGCTGTAACCATGGCAACAGGTCTCTATTCTATCGTACTGTTTCTCTCTAGTTAAATATCATATATTGACATATGTAGCTATGTAGCTAACAGTCGCTTATTAGCAGTAATTATGCACCTATTGATATAATTTCACCCTTTTGCATTTTCAAATGAATCACTATTCTGGTGTTGCCTTTTCATTGGTGGAACAGAATTCTGGTGTTGCCTCTTCATTGGTGGAACAATATCCTGGTGTTGCTCATTCATTGGTGGATCACTATTCTGGTGTTGCTCATTCATTGGTGGATCACTATTCTGGTGTGGCTCATTAATTGGTGGCTCAGCAGTAAATTCTGTTAATGCTCATTTATTAGTGGACCACAATTCTTGTGTAACTCATTCACTGGTGGATCACTATTCTGGTGTGGCTCATTCATTGGTGGATCACAATTCTGGTAATGCTCATTCACTGGTGGATCACAATTCTGGTGTGGCCCATTCATTGGTGGATCACTATTCTGGTGTGGCTTATTCATTGGTGGATTACTGTACTGGTGTTTATTATTGGTGGATCACATTTCTGGTGTTGTACATTGATTGGTGGAACAATATCTTGGTGTTGCTCATTCATTGGTGATTCCTTATTCTGGTGTGGATCACAATTCTGGTATGATTCATTCATTGGTGGATCACTATTTTAGTGTAGCTCTTTCATTGGTGGATCCCTATTCTGGTTTGGCACATCCATTTGTGGATCACAATTTTAGTGTAGCTCATTCATTGGTGGATCACTATTCTGGTGTGGCCCATTCATTGGTGGATCACTATTCTGGTAATGCTCATTCATTGGTGGATCACTTATCTGGTGTGGCTCATGTATTGGTGGATCACTACTCTGGTGTGGCTCATTCATTGGTGGATCACAATTCTTGTGTGGCTCATTCATTAGTTGCAACTAAACAAATGAAACAAATCCAGAACTGGATTCCAGGTTTAGATGTAAATATTATAATATGATTTAATATATAATTTAATGGATCTCTGGATCACTTCTTTTTGCTTACTCTGGTTGATCACTGGCATTATCAGTTAACTACCAATGATGCGAGTAACTGAAGCGTGCAAATGTAAAACAGTGATCTACAGAAGCGTTCACACTGTTCTTTTTGTGTGCATGCTTTTGGATTAATGTTTACTGTTGCACATACTCCATTTCCAAAGTCAGTGGATCACTATTCTGCTTGTGCACTGTCCAGTGGATCCCTTTTTTCTCTTGCTGTAAAGCTGTCTGACGTCACAGGAGCGAGAGCTCAGACGCGGGGCGTGCGATTCGCTCTCGCGCCCTCCTCGCGTGGAGAGGAGCCGCTTGATTCGGCACTAATTACTCTGTGTAACAGAGTGTGAACACTCCTCTCTCAAACATTTAATTAAAGCCAAAGTTGATCGTTTTTAATTAAATAGCGCGGCGGAAAAAGGTTATTCAAATGCGCGCGGTGACGGGCAAACTCACCGATTGTTTTAATTAGTCTTCTTTTGGAAGGATGATGGCGGACGGCAACATGTTTGCATGTTTGTGAGCGTGTGTGTGTGTGTGTGTGTGTGTGTGATATTTCCGGAGCAGATTTCAAGGTTATCAGCCAATACAATACTCCCACAGCTCTGGAAAAAAGATTAATAGACCATTTCAGTTTCTGAATCAGTTTTTCTGATTTTGCTATTTATAGGTATATTTTTGAGTAAAATGAACATTGTTGTTTTATTCTATAAACTACAGACAACATTTCTCCCGAATTACACCTAAAAATATTGTCATTTAGAGCATTTATTTACAGAAAATGAGAAATGGCTGAAATAACAAATAAGAAAAGCAGAACTTTCAGACCTCAAATAATACAAAGAAAACAAGTTCATATTCATAAAGTTTTAAGAGTTCAGAAATCAATATTTGGTGGTTTTTAATCACAGTTTTTATCCATCTTGGCATCATGTTCTCCTCCACCAGTCTTACACACTGCTTTTAAATAACTTTATGCCTTTACTGCTGGTGCAAAAATTCAAGCAGTTCAGCTTGATTATATTCCAGAGGTTTTCAATTTGGTGAAATCAAAGAAACTCATCATTTTTAAGTGGTATAAGATAGGTCTTGGGTTGTTTTTCTACTCTATCTCTCCGTTCCTTTCTCTTTCTTTCTCTTCTTTTAAATCATCTATCTTTTGCAGAAATATTGAATCAACTTGTGTTGGAAATGTATGTACTGCATTAGATGTGCATCACATTTAAGGCAGCTGCTATTCTGATACACTGCAGACCCAGTCTGTCTTTTTCTCTGTATCTCTCTCTCTCTCTGTCTCTCTCTTTTCTTCTCTCTCTCTCTCTCTGATTAATGGGCCTGGGCCCAGCGATGTCACTATAGCGGTAGAGGACATACTGCAGGTGAGTCTGGGCTGGCCAATCACGACGCTCGCTTGGGTCTCCAGGGGTGAGTGGTGCGCCTTTCCTCGGCAAAAGCTAGAAAATGGGCTTCCTCTGCAACTGGGTCACTCATTCTATTCTCCAGACAATAATGCCTGGGCGCAGCCTGGAAAAGGTGTGTGTATATGTGTGTGTGTGTGTTTATTTGCACGTGCGCTTATGTGTGTATGTGTGTATGTGTGTGTGTGTGTGTGTGTGTGTTACCATACGCCGCACCATTGTTTCTGTAGGCATTCGGTCAGCGTGTGATGAAGATAAATGAGGGAAAGCCTTGTATCTCCAGGAAGAGAAAGCACTGCTGTTGGGTTTAGTTTGGTTGTTACTGAAGCTGAGTGTTGGAAATGAGAAATTAGCACTTTTTTGCACTTTATTGCACTTTTTAGCACTTTTTACACTTCTTGCACTCACAAATCTCAACCCCTCCCCAACCCCAGCATCACCCAGACCTTAATAAGTGGATTTTTATCTCATCTCCGCCGCCTTTCTCTAAGGATTATGCTCTTTTGTTGCTACGCGCCCGGAATGGTAATTACAGATGCGTGAGAGAAATGCTTTTTGTTGCTCCACTGCATAGATACAAGTGACAGGCTGTTCATTAGAGTCAGCCGCCGCTGCTTTACTCAAGTATGGGGCTGCCTGCCTGTCTGTCTGCCTGTCTGTCTGTCTGTCTGTCTGTCTGTAATGTGTAGCAGTCTGCTGTCGTGCACATAGGCCTGTATGAGTGTGTGTATATATATGTGTAGGTGTAGTTGTAAGTGTTTGACTGGAGAGTGTTTGTGGGTATATGGGCCCTATTTTAGCTTTATCTATAGACAAGCCATCAACCGTACACGGTGCATCTTGATTCTTGAAGGGCATGTCGGTGTGTCTTTGCTATCGTAACAGCGGGAAAAGTATGCAATGTGTGTTTCAAAACACTCGAAAGGCATGTACTAAATCCTTTAATTAATCATGGCTGTGTTTTTGGGGTGTAATGTGAAATAAAACAATCAGTGTGTCACTTGCCTTTCCCTTTAAGTTCAAGTGTGCACTCTGACTTTGGCGTATTGGTATATTGGTATCTTAACAGCGCAGCTCGTTAAGCAATGTTATTTTAATTTGTGTTCTGTTATATAAAAGTTGAGTTTGTGCACTTTAGCCTTTTCATGTGTGTATGAAATAAGCAAAGGTGTATGTAATAAACATACCTGCGTAGCTACGATATGTATGGACGTCGGACTGTTGACTGTTGTCAGGGTTCAAATCAGTCAGTGGCGCACCTGTTTTCAGCTATCAAGATAACAATACACCAGAAATGCACCTGAACTCACCACATTTCCACACCACCACATCCCTCAGTGTGGCTATATTCTTAAACTCTGGTGCTAATTTAAACGTGCAGGCGTAGGTGCGTGAAAATACAGTAGACTAAAGTAGTTGACAAGGTGTAAGATAGCAATGAGCATTATGATGCACCCTGCACATAGTAAAAGATAGGACCCTATTTATTGGTGTGTTTTTTTGGTTGGAAAATTAAATGGTTCCCTAATAAAGCCCAAAAATGACTTTTTTTCAACCATTTTCAACCCATTTTCCAAAGCCAATATAGAAATAAAACATCATCAGGTTGCTTTAAGAACAGAAATAAAATTAAGGGGTTGAGTTTAAAGGCTATTTCTCTCTCTCCTCACACATTCTCTCTCTCTCTCCTCTCTCTCTCCTCTCTCTCTCTCTCTCTTTCTGACACCAAGGCCTCCGGAGGCCAGAAATAAGATGCGCTGCCCTTTTTAGCGGTCGGCCTCCAACAAAAAATCGAAAAGAAAGCGAGGAGAGAAGTAGTTATCAAAGAAATTAAGGTGCATTTCATTCTCACTAAAGGCCCATTGACACTGCTTATTGATGCCTCTCAGGACGACGAGGGAATGAGATACAGTGAAAACGGGCAGAGAAAAGCTCTGACAGCACAGACCACAGTGTCCAACGTCAGGCCGATCAAATCCTTGAATAGATGTTCCTTCAACCGTAACTAGGAGCTATAAGGATCTGGGCTATTTTGTAGCTTCCTAAAGGCCCCATACTGTCCACAGAAAAAAGTGTAGGCATTGTAAGCTAGTTCAATCCATAGCCAATTCATACAGAATACATTTGACCTCCCATTCCTTACACTAATCCAGAGTAAGCAAATGTATTTCATATATATCTTAAGTTCTTAAGTTTATGAGGACAGTCAACAAGAACCCAATTGTGATAGATCGACAACTAGTAGATAAAGTATTTAACAAAGTATTGCATGATAATTAGAAGTAAAAAGCTCCTTATCTGGACAGTAAGCTTAAAAAAAAAATAAGAGACTTAAAAACAATGAGTTTCTGCAAAATAATCAAGAGGAAGATGGATGATTGCAAGCCACCAGGAGTAAAGCAGCATAAAGTTATCCAAAAAGCAGTGTGTAAGACTGGTGGAGAGAGGAGAACATGATGCCAAGATGCATGAAAACTGTGGGTTATATTAAAAAGAAAAAAAATATTGATTTCTGAACTCTTAAAACTTTTATGAATATGAACTGAAAGTTGTTTTATTTGCATTATTTGAGGTCTGAAAGCCATTTCTCATTTTCTGCAAATAAATGAATGCTCTAAATGACAATATTTCAGCAAAATCAGAGAAACTAATTCAGAAACTGAAGTGGTCTCTGATTTTTTTTTCCAGAGCTGTGTATATTCAGTCTATTTTCATGAACTGTCTTTGTACGTAAAACCACAAAAGGAAGAACATGCACTGAAGAACTGTGGGTGCGTCGGATTTAAGAGCGTTAAAAACCACGTCTTTAATTCTCTCTGAATGGAAATGGTGCCTCTGCATCCTGGGAAAGGGAGTTTCAAGGACATCCGAATGCATTTGAAGTCTTTATGTCCCTCTTTCATTCCTAACAAAACGGAGTGCTGACTGCCACTACCGCTCTCCCCCGAGCCCTCGTCCCAGTTCCAGCGTTCTGCGCGTAATCGAGCGCACCATTGTATTAAAGTGTTGCTGCTTAACAAAGTCGCTGGATGCGAGCGCTGTGAATGCGGAAAACGTTTAGCGGGGGACGTCGGGAGGGGGCGAGGTTGAGAGGTGCCCCATTATTTTCATTTAAGTGTTTCTATCTTTCGCTCTTTCTGTCTCTGTGAGCTTTAACGAAGGCACTGGAGAGTGACCAGAGTCATTTGGCTTGGAACAGCTTATGATTTGTTATTACCGCTGTTTAGTTTCAGCTGGTGGCTCGGTTGTTTGAGCTTGTTGGTTGGCCAAAGCGAAATTACCAAAGCATCATGAAGCCGATAATGGAGGTTCAGGACTGTATTCAAATGACTGCTTCATTTGAGGCGAATGGGGCTCGAACATGCCCCGAGCATTTAAGCTGTTGTGTACCTCGCTTACTATGACTTGTAAGTCTTGTAGCCAGTCAATGGTGCAATGGTTAGTCTAGTGTAGTGGATAACAACACCACCTTCCATGTGGCAGACTAGAGTCTGGATCAGAGAATGGTTCCCATTCATTCAATGAAAATGAAGCCAAAATCTTCCTCCATGTTGGCGATCCTGAAACCCTAGTCTGTAGAGCGCAGTAGAGACCAGAGGAGGGAGAAAGACTGTCAGAGAGAGACAGCCTACTCATTTAAATAACCCCGCCCCTGAGCGCTGCCTCCAGAGAGATCACACAGTCTATGGTCCCACCCATACAGTCATTGGTCCCACCCCGGCTATAGGTGTAACCCGGCCCTTTTACACACCAATAACCACACCTTTTTGAATAGAGCTGAATAACGTTGTAAAAAACGAATTACACTAGGTTACACGAGGTTACACTAGCTGCTGCATTTAAATAATGGAGGTAGAATTACAGTATATTGGTAAAAAAAAAAAAAAACGTGATTGAAAGTTGCCTGTTTTGCCATTGAAACCTATGGGGATGGGTGGGGTTACACAACTTTCTGCAGCCGAACAGCAGGGGGCGCCCGACCTGTGGCGGCTTCACTTTTGAGAGACGATGCTCTGTCCAGCTATACACAGTCTATGGTCTGGATTTCCAGATTTGCACACCTGTGTCAGCTCTTTTCAAGAGCATAAACACTGCACAACAACACCTAAACCTTATGGCAGCTGTGAAGCATGGTGTAGGGAGCATCATGAGGTAGTCTACTGCTGTTCGTACATACTGTATCCACAAACATGGTGTTCTTGAAACTATTGTGTTTCTCTCCAGCGTATATGTGGTTCATAATATCGTACAAGATGGTCATGAATATATGCTAGAAATCATAGGAGAAAAAGAGAGAGAGAGAGAAAGAGAGAGAGAGAGGGGGGGCGAGAGAGATGGAGGGATAATTTAAGCTGTATTCTGTCTCTGGTGAAAGTCAGCAAAAACAGATGGAACCCTCTGGAGCTCTGAGTCATAAAACTTCCTTCATACATATGCAAACTAATCTTGAGGAAACATAACTCTCCGAAAACACACACACACACACACACACACACTTTTACAGTTGACACACACACACGTACACACACACACACACTCAATGCATCAAGCAGCTCTGGATACTGGAGGACCAGCGATAGCTCCAGCTTGGGGCTCATTCATGCTTTTTGAAGTTAAATTGCTGCTGAAAAAAATAAAAAAGGTCCAGATGAATCCACTTTACCCCACTTTACCCCACTTTACCCTACTTTACCCCAGATTCTCTCCCCTGCCTTCCCCTTCTCTTTTCCTTCTCTCAACCCCAACTTTAATCTTTTTTACCCTAAATATTTTGCACAGCCATCAGGACAGATTTAACCTTATACCAACACGCTCTTCAGCGAGAGCTCTCAGCTGCGATTCGCACTCCTCCACCAGCCGTGGGCTCCACTTCACCGCTGCTTCCTGTTGCCGCGTTAATTATTATCGCCCTCTGTTCTGCGTGGCCCGGGGCACGGGGTTAACGGCTGCTCTTATTGTTTTAGCAAAGTGCTCTTCACACAGCAACAGCCTCCCAAACCCAAAACCCACCTCCCCTTCCCTCCCAGCTCCCCACCTCCCCTCCCAGCACCCCACCTCCCCTCCCAGCTCAAAATCATTTCCGCCTATCAGGGAAGAAGGACATGCATAATTGATCTGGAGGCGCGGAGTGGAATTACGATGATCCATGGAAAAACTGTGAGCTTTTTTTTTTTTTGGTGCAGCCATTTCTGTTTGGATGGGTGAACGGTCTGGTGTGGTTACGAGAAAGTGCCCAGTGACTCCCCGCCTTAAACGCTTATCTTTTGTACTGGAATGGATTGAATGCACTTTACTTAAATCGAATGTATCTCAAGACAATCGAAGATGCACGATGCATGAATTCAGCCCCACGGATTAGGCATTAGAGCAAGAACGCTGCACAAGAACACTAAAACACTATTACAACTGTGAAGCATGGTGTAGGGAGCATCATGTTTTGTGTTGATGTACTGCTAGATGTAAGGTCTAGACACCTTAAGGACCTTATTAATAAGGACATTAAACCACGATTTCAGACTAACAAGGTAATGGGGTTCTGCAACATGACAATGACCCAAACTACATATATCAACCAGATAAATGTGTTACAAAATGAGATACAAACCATATGTGTAGCTAGAGAAAAGTTTGAAGGATGAAGGAGATTTTTCTTTTCTGCTATAGGATGGGATGATCTACAGGATATTGTATTACACAACTTATTTTAGTTAGATTGAGTGAATAAGTTTTGTCTTCAATTGTAATTTTGATACATGCTAACTTTTAAAATAAGGTTAAAAGGGTTAAATTTGAACCCTTGCAATGTTTATTTAACACCGATAGTGTTCATTTAACACTGATGGGTTTATTGCGCAACAATACGAAAAGTAATAGCAATGTTGCGTCCTTTCCTTTTCCAGCAGCACTGTGTTGGCTCCGTGTCTCTGGATGACAAACCCATTCTTGTACTACGTGAGGCGGAAATCTAATACGGGCAGGAAAAAACAGCCGTGTATTTATGAAACGCTATCCACTATGTTTCGCTTGCTCGAGCATCTGTTTCCACACCTTCTGCGGGCCACAATCGATTGAAGCAGATATTTTTCACTGGAGTTTGCCGTTTCCCTCCGGCCGGCCGATAATGAACAGGCGTTTTGGAGTACGAAGGCCTTTCTCTCTCTAAAGCTCTCTCTCTCTCTCTCTATCGCTCTCTCTCTCTGTTTCTCTCTATCTCTCTGCTGATGGGTCAGTCTTCACGTGTGCTCATGCACATGGCTGCAGAGAGGTTTTTAGCTGTACTGGGCGCTAATGAGGGATGCTGTGGCTGAGCTGAATCTGTTTGGCCCCATGCAGACCTTTCAGACTTTCGAGTGCTGTTGTTTGCTAATGGGGACTGTGGAAATTGGCCTATAGGCCCGGCAACACTTCTGCATTTCTGCACTGTTAGAGGTTAAAGCCTTTATATAGCTCATCTCTTTATATAGTTATTTTTTAATTACTTAAATTATGCTGAAAAATAGGTCTGTACTTAAGTCATGTTATTTTGAAACCAGATACAAATGTCCACCAAATTTATACCGACTATACTAGCCATATGCTCTTTTATGCATTTCACCACTATTTAATACAATGTAGCTACCGTATTTTGCACAGTATAAAGCTCACCAGATTATAAGGCTCATTATGCGACACTAGTAAGGAACAGGGTTGTCGCCATGTTTATATATATATATATATTTTTTTTTATTTATTTATTTTTTTTTAAGTCAGACGAGTGCTGGATGTTAATCTATGCCCATTTTTTAGCTGGGTGAGTAAAGCGCTTCCGTTTGTTTACAGTCATCTTAGATTTCCAGATTTCCACTAAGGCTGGGTGCAGCAGCATTAGCTAGCATAAGCTAGCGCTTAGCATGGTTAGTGAATAATAATGCTAATGCTGCTTCAGCAGTACTAGCGGGGGGAAAATACATACATAAGACACAGCAGATTATAAGATGCACTGATGATTTTTGGAAAAATCAAAGGATTTAACTGCATCTTACATAAAGTATAGTTTAAGACATAAAAGGTTCATCAATTTGCTAGCAGAAATAAAGGCTCACGTGACACATTTAGTGAAAGCAGAGAAAGTATGTCATAAAAAGCAGTTTTATAAAATAATACTACGTTTTTATTTTATTTTTATTAAGTACTAATACAAAATTATACTTTCAGTATACTTTTTTGAAGTATACTGAAATACAGATTAAGTAAGTAAAAAAATGCAAGTTTATGGATACAACGTTTACTTTAATTAACCACATATAGTTCAATACACTATAATTATATTTTATATTTAAATATAAAGCTTTTTCTCAATGGACTCCAGGCTGCTATACATCTGTATCGTCCTGTATTTGTAATTTAATGGATGAGTAAGCCTCTGAATGCTGATGTTGATATATAGGGTTTAAAAAAAGGTGAATAGTCATGTCATATATATTTACAGTACATATATATATAAAGACTATTTATACACAGACACTCGCTCTCTCTCTCTCTCTTTCTTTCGCCTACTCACTCACCTACTGCTGTCTCCAACCTCTCACCTGTCTCACAGTATTGATTCTGCTGTCTTTTTCAGCCCCTTAGAGGTGAGTGTGTGACCTTCCAAGCCATTCCATTATGGGTATTACAAATCAATCCAATCTACTACAGCCACACTAGCGAGTCTCTCTTTATACTACACACCTCACACACACACACACACACACACACACTTTAAAGAGTACACACAGTTGCAAAGTCAGGACCTTTCTGCTTATTCCCAATGTCAACACTGACCATAAAGAGCTTGTTTAGATCAGGCTGAGAGATCCCGGAATAAATCCAGCCTTAAATTGCAAATCACTATCCAGCGTTAAATGGACTACATTCCCCATAGACCTAAAACACCTAAAACGTGTACAGATTCAGAGGAAACAGATTTGTAGTCCTAAATAAGATAGCAAGCCTATTATTGGCCAGTTGGCCTCTCTCTCTCTCTCTCTTTCTCTCTTTCTTTGGAGTCTTTCTATTATAATAAACTGTAATGTGTTGTGTAACTTAATAAAAGACCACTTTTGCTATTTATAGGTTTATATTTGAGTAAAATTAACATTGTTGTTTTATTCTATAAACTACGGACAACATTTCTCCCAAATTCCAAATAAACATATTGTCATTTAGAGCATTTATGTGCAAAAAAAGAGAGTTTTAAGAGTTCAGAAATCAATGTTTGATGGAATAACCCTGGTTGGTTTCTAATCACAGTTTTTTTCATGCATCTTGGCATCATGTTCTCCTCCTCCACCAGTCTTACACACTGCTTTTGGATAACTTTATGTTGCTTTACTCCTGGTGCTAAAATTCAAGCAGTTCAGCTTGGTGGTTTGATGGCTCGTGATCATCCATCTTCCTCTTGATTATATTGCAGAGTTTTTTTTTTTTTTCTAAAGCTGCTGGGTCAGCCAGACGTCTTCCTGTACCAGTTGTATCCAGTTTCCAAGAGTCTTTTAAAGGTGTAGGAAAGACTGCTATCAGATGTTTGGCTTAATCTGTAATTTCTGATTGCTGAAAACTGAAAACTGATCAAGATAAAACCTGATTTTGGCTCAATACTCGGTGCCAAATGGACGGGACTGTCTTTTCACTTTCGTTTTTCTCTTTCTCTTATAGTCAGCCCAGTACATTTGGTTGATATTGACCCGACCCATAGGAATATGGCATCTCTGCCTCTCATTCTCACACTCTCTACTTTCATACTTACTTTTGGATGAGTTTGCTGGTGACTCTGGTGACACCTCTCCCACACTGAGCACAGTTAGATAACAGAATGAAAAACTTTCACTTGGAACTGGATCAATAAAGTGTGGTAAACTATTCAATTTTGTATCTTTTGTCACTTTTTAGTCTTTAAGAAGTCAACATTACATTGAGAAATCCATTGAAACATTGGGTTCATTCTAAAAAACTGTATATTTTATGGATTTTTGCCTACTGAGCCACAACAACCACATACTGTAGCATGCTGTGGGACATTCCAGGATTTTGGTACATTTCAGGCATGGTCACTTCTGAAAATTTGATCTTCAATTTGATAATATTTAGTCATATATTTATTAAATACAGGTAATAGACTATCAACAAGTTTGATTCGTCAAGCTCAGGTATCAAAGCAGTTTTTTATATATAATAATATATTTGTTTTAACTTAAAGTAACAGGGTTGCGAGTAACAGGGTTGCAAATCTAGGCTAAGTTGTGGTTTACCCCAAGAACAGATGCTAACTGTAAAATTTAGCATGTATACAAGATCAAGGACAAACATGGTTATATAAGTATATAAAGTAAATTTTGACTCTACTCATTATTAGTCTTACAATATGAGTAACAGGGCTGTGTTCACTGAGTGACACACACAACTTGGACAAACATATTTGGAAAAAAAACTTGTTAAAAAATTGTTAGAGCACTTACTCTTCTTGGTCTTGACATGTGGGCAGGAAATGTCCTTGTGATGTCACTTCCTTTGTGCCAGTAGACAAATATTTAAATATTTTTAACTCTTTCTCTGCCAGGTAAAATTCCTTATGGTAACAGGGTTGAGCGCATGTTGTGGGACACAAATTAATAGTTTAAAAACTGGAACATACAAAACAATGTAGACCAAAGAAGTTGTTTTCATGAGTAAAGGAGATGCAGATCAACAATATACAAGAGGAAGGAATTTATTTAGAGCTTATTTTAATTGTTAAATTTGCCAAAGGACTTGGTCACCCAATGAGTGGGACAAGAGAAAACGGCCATTTTTGAGGTGGTCCAAAGGTATTCGGTCTTTTGAATAATATCTAAGGAACTTATTTTTCCACCATATTTTACATATTTTTGTCTTATAACAAGTATATTGTTCACAAAAAATAGTCATTTAGATATTTTGGATATGTACATTTGAAATTTAAGTGGTGGAACAGGAAATGTACCAAAAAAAACAGGATTTGGAAGCTGTGGAAGCTGTAAAAATGTGTAAAATGTGTCTGTTTCTCTGTCTGAAAGCCATCGCTGCCTCTACAGTTCCATCAAGTGGGGCAGCCAGAGAGAACGGATGAGCTTGGTTTTATTTCATGGGATGATGGTTTCAAAGGCTCGCTATGTTTGGAGCTATTAACGGTATAAAAACGTAAGGGACAGAGAGAAGGAGGGAGAACACAGAGTGGAGTATTTTAAAAGGAGAAGCACTTAATCAAAAGATTTTTTGTGAACTTGGCTAAGAATAAAAGAAGGTTAATATGGACCAGTCAGGATGATCACACTTGTGAATTCTGAAAGTTAAAGCTCTGGGTGAATGGAGGTTTTCTCTGCACTTTCTCTTTGAGAAAGTAAAAAAAAAACTGCTACTGCATTGATTGTAACAGTGTGCATACACTTATTTATAGAATAAAAACCCTTTAAAACTACGTACAAACCATCTCATTTCAGCGTTTAGCAGAGTCCGAGCTGAATCCGGCAAACGCTAGCTAGCGCTTCCACCCCCATCCTTCATTATGAGCCCCACAGCCACAGAGCTGAAAGTTGATTAATCTGGCAACAAGTGTAAATAGGATCATTACTGAGGGTTTAACAGGGTGCTGCTGCATGCGATTAGCACCAGTGGAAAAACACCAGAAAGAGAGAGAGAGAGGAAAAGAGAGAGAGTGTAGAGAAAAAAGCGAGAGCAGTATTACATGTGTGCTTTACATGCTATGCACGTACACATGCATGTTTTTTCCCTTTCGCAGCTTTTGAAAAAAAGGAGCCTCGCAGCTCTAGTTGCCTCTAATTGGGGTGTAATATGAAATGTGTCGTTTGTTGAAGGGTGGCAACGCTCCGACTTGAGGTTACAGAATAACCGAGATGAGAGAGCGCTATCCGTCAGCTTTTATGTGCTGTGATTTTTTGCCACTTAATATCTCAGTGGGTGTAACATCCCCGACGCTTGTGTGTTAAAATCAATACGCGATGGTGCGACGGAATATTCTCTGATTAGAACGAACAATCTTCTCATTAGGTTGCATCAGTTTGAGAATTCAGTTGATTAAGAGAGTCTTCTGAGTGTGGCTCAAAACACTTCACCATAACCATCGACTCACTCGCAAAGCTGTTTCCATGTGGGTCAGCCAGACGTGAATCTTACTGTAGCAGTTTTCCCCTTTTTACAAGAGTCTTTTGAAAGTGTAGGAAGGATTACTCTCCGATTTCTGGCTTCTTATGTGATTTCTAAATAACCCTTGTGTGGTGTTCGGGTCTGTGGGACGCGTTTTCATTTTTCATCGAATGGTACTAAAAAAAATATTTTTTCTAACTCAAACTCATTGGCATTGGCTCATTTTTTGTGAAAAACATATATTAAAACACCCCCCCCCCCCCTACACATTTATATTACGTACAGTATGTTTGGCCAAGGGCTAATAAACATTGCTTCATTTGTAAATTTGAAACTAAACCAATTTTCTACTCATATCTTGAGTTTAATTCATTTTATTAAAAAACTAATAAAAAAAGAGTAGAACTTTTTGAAAGAAATGTAACATAAGAAAGGTAAAGGGCAAATATTAACCATGTAAGCTGTTTATATTGCTTGCAATTTAGGTGAAGCGAGCATGTGTAAAGCATTTTAATGTAAAATTGCTTAATTTTGCTGAATTAAATACAAGTAACAAAGTAAACGAGTAACAAAAATATGAACACCACACAAGGGTTAATACATTTCTAAACATAGATTAAGTTAACTTAAATTATACAATTAAAATTAATAAATAAATAATATTTGTAGATTCAATTTCAATTTCCCAAACTGTTTCCTCCTGGAGGACCTATAAAAAGAAGCTACCTTTAGTAAACTGACCGTTTAATATATATTAGTTAAATTTTAATGATTTAGAGCAATAATTTGCAGAAAATGAGAAATGGCTGAAATAACAAAAAAAAAGATGCAGAGCTTTTAGAGCCTCATATAATGCAAAGAAAACAATTCATATTCATGATTAAGTTTTAAGAGTTTAAAAATCAATATTTGTTGGAATAACCCTGGTTTTTAATCACGTTCTACTCCACCAGTCTTACACGCTGCTTTTGGACAACTTTATGCCTTTACTCCTGGCATAAATTGCAAAAATTTAAGCAGTTCAGTTTGGTGGTTTGGTGGCTTGTGATCATCCGTCTTCCTCTTGACTATGTTCCAGAGGTTTTTAAATTGGTAAAATCAAAGAAAGTCATCATTTTTTGTGTTATTCTGTGTTTTTCTGAGGCTGATGCCAGTGACCTCAGTTCTGCAGATGTGTCACATTTCCCACATGAGCCCATCTGAGCCCTCTGACACTCCGTGACCCGAGCTGCAGCCGACTTGGCTGCCGGTCAGCTGCTTCTCCGTCTCTAGCTCATTAGGAAAGGCCGCATGTGGTCAGCGGGCGGGTCAGGTGGTCGCCGGACCGCGCTCCGTGCTCCCTGTCGCCCTTTTACCTTTGACTTTTGCTCAGAAGCTCAACCATCGTCTCAGGCTTGACCTTGACCTTTAAATTAGACTAGTGGAGGAGACAGCTGCCTCCGCTGACTCCACTGACCCTGATCATCACGCACTGGATCTTCTTAGCAGGGCTTCTTTTAGCACCGTGTCGCAGTTAGTGTGAACTATTGCCTCATGGGTCAAGCCTATAAACTGATTTTAGCCTCTTCTTACATTACCAACCAAAATAATTGCAATTTATTTCAATTAAAAAAAGTGAGTATTAGTAGAGAAACAAGCTGGTCAATATTTAGAGATATACATTCAAAGGTTTTAGAACCTCCCTATTTATTTCCCAGTGATATACAGTATAGTGGGATTAAACAGCTAGACCCATTTCACGAGTTACATTTTTTATTTTTTAAAAATATATTTTTGCATCAATTTTGATTTATGAATGCAACATTGTATCTATTAAAGAGTGCAGGGTAATGATATTCCAAACAAATTACGATTTATTATATACATTATTTATATGTGAAAATCAAATGTGAACAAAATAGATACTTAAAAAAAAACCTAGAACCTTAGATGTTAAATTAGAAGTTAAATTAAATTATACGATTAAAAAGTAGCTACCTTTAATAAACTGTTCATTTAAAATAAAGTAGTTCACTTTTAATGTAATGTATTAGTAAAAACATAATACAGACCACTTCAGTTTCTCTGATTTTGCTATTTATAGGTTTATGTTTAAGTAAAATGAACATTTTTATTTTATTCTATAAACTACCGACAACATTTCTCCCAAATTCCAAATAAAATATCGTCATTTAGAGCATTTATTTACAGAAAATGAGAATAGTTGGTGGAATAACCCTGTTTTTTAATATAATACACAGTTTTGGTATCCACAGTCATGCATCTTGGCATCATGTTCTCCTCCACCAGTCTTACACACTGCTTTTAGATAACTTTATGCCTTTTCCCCTGGTGCAAAAATTCAAGCAGTTCAGTTTGGTGGTTTGATGGCTTGTGATCATCCATCTTCCTCTTCATTATATTCCAGAGGTTTTCAATTTGGCAAAATCAAAGAAACTCATCGTTTTTATTGCTTTCTTATTTTTTTTTGTTCCTAAAAAAGTTCAGAACACACACTATTGTGATACTGATTAAAAAAAACAATATATGGAGCAGCTCTGCACTGCAGAGGAAGTTTAACGAGTTTCCCTGTAGCTAAGCTTATGGATTTGCTTCTCTCCTTCACCTCATTATAGCGGCTCTCTGCTGTCATTCTCTGTTCTAAGTAAAGAGTTTGGGAGCAGCGTGGAGGCTTTGCTGTATTTTCATCTGCAGTCTGATGGTTAGACTGGTGCACAATTTGGCTTCTGTGTGCATAGACACCAGCATACGTGTGCAAACATACACACACACACACACACACCTCTGATGTGCTTCTGAATAATTAACATTTAGGGAAACGGCAAGTGTTCCTGAAAGATGTGAACTCAAAGTGAGTGTCAGATCTAATAGAGTCTCTCCCAGGTGGCGTGTTTGGATTTGATGAAGGTTCAAGATAAGGCTGTGGGGATATTTGAGTGTATTGATATATTGTGATTATATTGTGAGTTGCATTTATTAAAAAAAAAAAAAAAAAAAATATATATATATATATATATATATATATATATATATATATATATAATTTGCATCAATTAAAATTCTCCTCCATAATCTGATTCATAAATATTGATTGTCTGATTTTCTAATGCACATTGCATCTAATAATAAAGAGTGGAATGTAATGATATTGCAAATATAATGATTATCAAATATTGTATCGGTATGGTATTTTTATATGTGAAAACTGAATGCGAACAGAGGTAACTTTTGGTCTTCTTTCCTAGCGAAAATCCTGATGAGTGCCAGTTTAATCCTTTTTTTGGGATGTAAATTGAGTAGTTCCTGGCATAACCTGGATTAGAACATTACTAAAATATTCACTATTCACTGTGTACCTGTAACTCTACCTCTTCACTACTTTACTTTAACTGATGCTCTCAAACAAGACATTGTTAAGAGACGAGAAATTGTAAGTAATTAACTCTTGACTTTTGATAAGTTCAGCACAGCTGTTAACTGAAAACCTGAATTCCTGGTGACTCTACCTCATAAAACTGCAAAAGCTTTTATTTCCTTTTATTTCTTTATTCTTCATTTTCTGAATTTAATGTAAAATGTACTGATGATCAGTGATGGTTTGGAGAGTCATGTCTGTCATCTGCTGGTGTTGATCCACTGTGTTTTATTATCAAGTCTAAAGTCAGTGCAGTTTTGTTTTCCCACAAAATCTTACAGCACTTCATATCTTACAGCTTCCCTCTGCTGCTGACAACTTTTATGGAGATGCGGATTTCATTTTCCAGCAGGACTTGGCACCAGAAGTAGCAATTGGTCTTATTATATAATATTCTAATTTCCTGAGACACTGATTTTTGTGTTTTAATTGGCTGTAAGCCATAATTAACCATCAATAATAAAATAAATACAAAAAAAAATAAATAGATCACTCTATTATATCTATATAACATATGAGTTTCACATTTTGAACTGAATTACTGAAATAAAGTCACTTTTCAATGATATTCTAATTTACTATGTACTGTATATACTATATATATGCACTATAATTGCATGCATATTTGTACGTATCAGTATAGCAGCCAGAATTAGATCTCTCAAAGTCAAAAAAATATATATATAAATATATATAAAAATATAATAGCAGGAGTCAGTAATCAGTCTACCAGCACAGGAGCCTCAGTCCTGAGTTTATTTATTCATTGGTTTCTCTTCTGACCCCCAAGCCAGATGGAGGGGAAGAGAAAGTGTGTTTTTCCTCATTGATGAGTCACTGGGATTGTACCTGTTGGGTCACCGCACACACAAGCCCTGACCACTCTCTGACTCACACACTCGTCTAATTAGCCCCCCCCCCACACTCACACACACTCACACACACTACCACCATCACCACAAGCACTGCGTCTAAATTCCTCCCCAGCCTCAGACTCACATAAAGCCAAAAAAAACCCAGTCCTGACTGTTAAATCCCACAAACACCACCCAATTAAAGCCAACCGGAGGCCGGATGGAGCGCGGCTCCGGGCGTTTGTTATATCAGCACACTGACGGAGTCTGAATAACCACACGGCAGCGCAGCAGCAGCAGCAGATGACCATTTCTCTTCTTGAATTGATGAGCAGCTACAGATTTGTGCACTGAGTGACTCATGATGAACTGTCTGCTTCAATATCATAATATTTGGCTTATAAATTATGAATAGTTTTCTATGAACACAAAGAACATTTGATGCAACACTGCAGTGCAGGGGAGGCTTTGTGGTGTGGGACTGCACGATATATCATTAAAGCATTGTCATTGTGATGTGTTAATGCGCAATAAACACATCGCAGGACATGCGATGTCACTTAAGGCAATTTAGGCTCTGTCTCTGTGTCTGTGTGAGTGACAGGCTGCTGCTGCCTGAGATGCGTGAGGGGGACGGGGCAGGAGTAAACACGATGTAACCTCACGCATGGCCTCCATCCACATGGTTGGGGACGTGCTTGTAAACGTGAACGTTTTGCAGCACCGATATTTCCAGTTACAGCTGAATTCACGTTTTTAAACCTTTTAAAAAGACATTTGAATGCCTGATTAAAGGGTCAAAACAAAACCCCACCCCCCTGGAGATGGGGCGGTGCTTGAGATTTGGGGTAGTACTGTAAAACACATATTTCACATTAAACCAAAAGAAAATTGTCCGAAAAAAACGTATTGTTTTCTTTTGATTAGGAATTGAGTAATGCTACTCTCCTCTGTCGAGTTCTAATGGTAAAATATATATATATATATTTAGAATTAAAATATTATTATGTTTACGTACGTTAATCCCCCCATGATGCATGTTATAGTATAGCACGAACTTTGCAAAATAAAATAAAACACTGCAACAGTTTTCCTCCCCGATATTGTCTGGTCCTCACCAGTAGTCTCTCATTATTAGCAGTTTCTTCAAGCAGAATGGAACGTCTGAACCCTCAGAGCAAAACTAACAGGCTCAGTGGCGAAACAGCTGTTTTGTGGCAGCTCCAGGCGGGGTGGATTGCGGGGAGCGACTGGGGCGGGCGAGATTGACACTCGGAGAGAAGTGTAATTGAACCGTGAGTGTGGAATGAGCTTGTGGCTGTAATCTCTCCCTCTCATTTCGAGCGGGTGAGGAGATAGGCACTCTGTCTTCGGCTCAGCCTCGCTGATGGATATCAGATAGAGCTCTGCTCTTATCAGATAGAACCGCATCTTCTCCTCTCCCACAACAAGACAATGCGGCCGCTTCCTTCACCTGCCTTCCCTCCGTCTCTCCTCTCCTCTATCTACTCCCACCGCCGTGAATCAGCTCCAAATCCAGCTCCGGCTGCAGATAAGCTCGTCTGAGAGGTGCGCCGAGCTTTACTGGCCAATTTGCTGATTGCGAGTTTGCGATAGCGTGCTGTGAGACATGCGTGGTGTTAATGTCTTTTTTTAGGCAGAGCGGTTTTGTTAAACACTGTATTGGAGCAGTTTCAAATGATAATTGCAGTGAAGCAGTGAAGCAGAAGTACATGTTTCACTGCAAAAAATCAATTGGCAAAAACTAGACATAGTATACGTAAATTGAGACGTAAATGCTTAAATTAAGCAAAAAAAATCTGCCAATGGGGTGAGCAATTTTTTCTTAGTAAGCTTTTTTTTAAAATAAGCAATTGCAAACTTTCAAAATGAGTAAAATAAGCTTAAATCAAGCGAAAAAATCCTTATTTTGTGCCTTAAATTTGTACACTAGAAGCAGTATAACTTGACTAGTAACTTTTTGTGCTTTTTTTGAGTTCAAATTACTTGAAATAGGGTGAAACTTTGTAAATGAGTCTAAATAAGATCATATTCCTTGAATAAGTAAAGCAGTCTTACACGTATGATGCTTAGTAAGACAAAAAAGTCTTATCAGAGGAAAATAAAATAGATTTATTGCCTTGAAATTAGATAATTTCACTTGCTAAGATTAATATTTTTGCAGTGTTGGTTCTTTCAGTGGTCCAATACCTGATTATTTCATTCTGCACTAGAGCTTATGTAGAGGCTAATATGGCAGAAACTTATCATTTAGCAGAGAACACAACACATTCACCCAAATCTGTAATATTAATAACTTTTGTATATGTGTTGGACAATAACACCTGGTTTTAGAGCACAATAATGTATTGTGGTGACGGACAGTTCTGGTGGAAACAGGAGAGTTGAGGTGCACATTGAATGGTGGTTTTATGTATTTTGGAGACAATCCGGGTTAGCACCCGAACATCCCTTTCAGACAGCTTCCTCTTACAGCGTCCACAGTTAATCCTGTTGGATGTGGTTGGTTCTTCTTGGTGGTATGCTGACATTACCCTGGATACCGTGGCTCTTGATGCATCACAAAGACTTGCTGTCTTGGTCACAGATGCTCCAGCAAGACGTGCACCAAAAATGTGTCCTCTTTTGAACTCTGGTATGTCTCCCATAATGTTATAGCATTGCAATATTTTGAGCAAAACTTAAAAGTCACCTTTTTGCTTTTACATAAACCGAACCTGCAGATTTTATTTTGTCGCTGAAAGTGAAATTGATCACTTTAAACAATCACTTAAGCCAATGGAGAGCCTTGTGACAGCATGAGTGTCTCTTACTCCCTCTTTTTTTTCAATTTCCTGTTTCTATTGACGATAAATCCCAAAATCCCTCTCGTGCTGCTTTTTTTTTTTTTTTTTGCACCTTAGCATCACAGTCAACTTTAACCACCCAGCAGATTATCCCCCTCAACCCAACTTCGGCCCTCTGTGGCCATCGTCTCTCATCATCTCTTTCCCCCCCTCCCTGCGTACGCCTCCCTCCTTATCCTTCCTTCTCTCTTTCTCTTAATCTCTCTCTCTTTTCTCTCTCTTTCTCTCTGTGTCGCTTTCATCATAGGCCTCCCTGATTCGCCTTCTTGATTCCGTCTTTTTCTTTTTAGCGTCTTGAAGATGAAAGTCGCCCCACGGCTCCTTTCTCTTATTTTCTTGCTCTGAATGAGCCCAAATGAAGAGGGGATGGTGGGGACCCCCCACACCCATCACCCTTCAAGCCCACACACACATATACACACACAAACACACACACACACACACACACACACACTCGAATACACACATACACAAACACACATGTGTGTGTATTCCGCTCCAGGGTATCAGGGATAGATCCGGGGCCGCGGCCCAACAGAGTCCGGGATTGGGAGATTTGTGCGTATTATAGGGGTGTGTGTGTGTGTGTGTGTGTGTGTAAGTGGGGGGGAGTGGGGCGTGTGTATTGTGTAACAGTAGGTGGGGGACAGCCTGGGGCATTGTGTGGAGTGTGTGGAGTGTGTGGAGTGTTTTTTCTTTTTTAATATTAAACACTAATCCGGACAGCTGTTCTGGAGAGGGGCCCATGCCCCCCAATACACCACCTCTCAGCGCCAGCCACCCTTTGTAGCTGCCGCCCGTGCCCACTGGAGACCTGTCATTAGGTACTCTTACACACACACACACACACACTCTCGCACACACTCTCACACTCTCACATACACGCGGGTGTCACTTTCAGCTTCGGCGTGATGCACAGCAGGGCACCGCTACCTTGCAATTCAGCGGCGCGCCATTTGTTTGCTAGCGTCTGATAGAGTTTGAATGGCTGCATGTGCATCTACAGCTCTGTAAATAAAATAAAATAATAAGAGACCACTTAAAAAAAATGATGAGTTTCAATGATTTTAGCAAATTAAAAGCCTCTGGAATATAATCAAGAGGAAGATGGATGATCACAAGCCACCAAACCACCAAACTGAACTGCTTGAATTTTTGCACCAGGAGTAAAGCAGCATAAAGTTATCCAAAAGCAGTGTGTAAGACTGGTGGAGGAGGAGAACATGATGCCAGGATGCATGAAAAAAAAACTTTGATTAAAAACCACCAGGGTTATTCCACCAAATATTGATTTCTGAACTCTTTATATGTTAAATCTTGAATATGAATATGAACTTGTTTTCTTTGCATTATTTGAGGTCTTAAAGAATTAAGCTCTGCATCTTTGTTGTTGCTATTTCAGCCATTTCTCGTTTTCTGCAAATACATAAATCCTCTAAATAACAACATTTTGTATTTGGAATTTGGGAGACATGTTAAACACCACTTAAAAATGATGAGTTTCTATAATTTTACCAAATTGAAAATCTTTGGAATATAATCAAGAGGAAGATGGATGATCACAAACCATCAAACCACCAAACTGAACTGCTTGAATGTTTGCACCAGGAGTAAAGCAGCATAAAGTTATCCAAAAGCAGTGTATAAGACTGGTGGAGGAGAACATGGTTATTCCACCAAATATGGATTTCTGAACTCTTCTGATTTTTAAAAAAATCTTGAATATGAATATGAACTTGTTTTTTTGCATTATTTGAGGTCTGAGTTAAGCTATGCATCTTTTATTTGTTATTTCAGCCATTTCATCTCATTTTCTGCAAATAAATGCTCTAAATGACACTATTAATATGTTTATTTGGAATTTGGGAGAAATGTTGTCTGTAGTTTATAGAATAAAACAACAATGTTCATTTTACTCAAACATAGACCTATAAATAGCAAAAGCTGAGCTGTATATATGTGTATATGTATGTATGTGTGTGTTTTTTGTGTATATGTATGTACAAATATATATTAATATATATATTATTCACGCCTTTATCTGTCATAATAATTAATGACTTCGACTCGAGCTGCAGCTGTACCTCATTTATAGAGACTTACTCTCTTTTACATTAATATGCACACACTCTCTCACACACACACACACACACACACACACACACACACACAGACATGTTCACACACACGTGCACACACTGAATGTGATCAGATGAGCTCCCTCTACCTGCAGCTGGCTTTTGATTGAGCCGTGTCTCGCTGGGGGACCCCTCTCAAGGCGAGACACGTGCGTCCCACCCGCTAATTAGCCCCTTAAACAGCCTGCCAACTTCAGTTCCTCGCCTCTACAGCCAGCGTCCCGGACACAAAGACACCAGCCACTCTTCCTCTCCTCTTCCTCTCCTCTTCTTCTCTTCATTTTCTTAGAGGAGGGTGGGAGGGGTACTCCGGAGACCCTGCAGGGACGTCCCAGAGCGCTTAGATGTGCGGTGAAATGGATTTAATGACGGGTTTAAGGCTCACTCAGGGGGGTGGGAGGGTTTTTTTTTGAGTCAGACAGTATCTGAAGATGCTCAGTAAGATCATTTATAAAAGATGGATGGATGAATTATTAGATGGCTGGTGTTTTTTGAATATTGAATTTCTTTTGTCATAATATTAAATCAAGCAAAAATTCAAATTATATTGAAAGGATACAAGGATCAGAATAACTTGACTGATGACTTTTTTGTGCTTATTTTGAGTTTAAATGACTTAAAATAAGGTATGGGAGTGGTTTTGATACTTCTGTTTTTGGACTCTATATTGATGATACAGTAATTCTCCATTTCTGTCATTTTCCCATTTAATATGTTGTCAAAAATAACTCACAAAGAGTGGCTTTAACTTTTCCTTAAAGTTCAAAAAAATCTGTTCATTGATTAAAACTCCTGAATCCACTGTTTGTGCACAAATGGAAAATTTAGAAAATATAGAAAAAATTGAGACGAATAGTTTTAATGTCATAGTCATCTGGTAAGCAAATTTGTCTTAGTAGGATTTCTTAAAACAAGCAATCGGAAAGTCTCAAAATAAGTTTTAAGTCTTAAATCTACAAAAAAAAAAAACACATTTTTGCTTAAATTGATAAAAAGTGTGTTTGAGTGTGTTTAGAGGTCATGGCTGGAAAGGCCAACATTTTAAAAGCCAACAAACTGATAGATCATTGACTGGGTCTATTACAAATCTGATAAAATTATTTTGTTAACGCCAAGAGTATTGTTATTGTGAAAATATCATAAAATATTTTGATATTATTTTAGGGCCATATCACCCATCTCTAATAGGTTGGTAGGTAGGTAGGTAGAAAGTCTCAAAATAAGTTTTAATAAGTCTTAAATCTACAAAAAAAAAATAATAATAATAACTTGACTGGTGATTTTTTTTGTGCTTATTTTGAGCTGGTGATGATGGTGATAATTCTAGTTAAGACTTAAAATGCAATGTATTGTCTTGGACTATTATGTAGACAGACAGACAGAGAGACAGACAGAAAGTGTGTGCAAGTGTGTTTAGAGGTCATGGCTGGAAAAGGCAAAAAGTTTGAGTCTCTCCCTTTTTTTACTTACATTTTTCAGCTTTTTAACAGTGAAAATGACTTAAAATAAGGTATGGAAGTTTTTTTTTTTGGACTCTCTATTTCTGTCATTTTCCTATTTATTTCATTGTCACAATAACACAAAGAATGTCCTTTATTTTCTTACTAAACTTCAAAAAATCTCTTCATAAACACAAACATTTGATTAAAACTCTAGAATTCACTGTTTGTGCACAACTGATCCACTTCCTTTAATTAGCCGCCGCTCTTACAGAGGCTACAGTATGATTTAGTTAAACAAATCTGTTAAACAAGACTTCTAACAGTAAACAGACAGACAGAGAGAGAGACAGACAGACTGACTAGCACTGAATAAATGAAAGTAATCAGGACAGTGGAAGAAAAGACATTAAGAGTAAGAGTCAGGACACTGTTAAAAAAGTTTCAGAATTTAGTAGCATGTAGAATTTCAGCTCTATTATCATTTTTTCATTCATTCTCATTGCTTTGATGCATTTCTCAGATCAGAATTGACATTTTTAAAACTATTCATCCAACGTCACATCGTTTAGTAACTTGTGCACATCCTAAAAGTGATAGATGCACTGCAGGAAAAAAAATCCACTGGCAAAAAATATCGTAAATATAAAAAAAAAAAAGGTAATAGTCATCTGGTAAGCAAATTTGTCGTAGGAAGATTTCTTTAAATAAATTGATTATAATTTGAAAACTTGACTGCTGACTTTTTGTGCTTATTTTGCGGTCAAAATAGTTAAAATATGGTGAGAATTCTAAGTAAGACTGATTTAAGATCACTAAAGATCACTAAGATTCCTAAAATAAGCAAAATCTTATACTTGCAATACAATACAATTGTAATACAATTTTCTCGATTATAGATAACTTCACATTTCGTTTTTGCAGTGCAGACAGACTGATGGATGGACTAATATTTAGACAGACATATAGACAGACGGATTGGCCAGTGTGTGCAAGTGTGTTTAGATAAATAGATAGGGTAGGGTAAGAGCACAGTTTTGCTCAAAATATTGTAATGCACACAACATTATGGGAGACATACCATTCAAAAGAGTTCAAAAGAGGACAAATTGTTGGTGCACGTCTTGCTGGAGCATCTGTGACCAAGACAGCAAGTCTTTGTGATGCATCAAGAGCCACGGTATCCAGGGTAATGTCAGCATACCACCAAGAAGCACCAACCACATCTAACAGGATTAACTGTGGACGCTGTAAGAGGAAGCTGTCTGAAAGGGATGTTCGGGTGATAACCCGGATTGTATCCAAAAAACATAAAACCACAGCTGATCAAATCACGCAGAATTCAATGTGCACCTCAACTCTCCTGTTTCCACCAGAACTGTCCGTCACCACAATCAATTACTGTGGTCTAAAACCAGGTGTTTCAGTTTCATTGTCCAACACCTGTAGATAGATAGATGTGCGGAGATGTGTGGAGGTGTGTGTATCTGTGGTGGTGTGCGGCTGCAGTGTGTGCTGGGTGATTTAATAAGGTCTTTAAATAGCAGGTTTATCTGGGAGAGGGTCTGACTCCCTCTGTGCTGTAGAGCTGCAGAGACTGCAGTGCAGCTGCGCATACGAGCGAATCAAAGCAGCCCAGGCTCCTACAAAACCTCCCTTTACTGCACTTCCCCCGTACCTCTCCACCTCACACTCACAGACACTGCAGTAACTGTGTGTGTATGTGTGTGTGTGTGTGTGTGTGAGAGAATCAGTCTTTCTGTACTGGAGGCTGAGGAGCTTGTGCTCACAAGATCTCATCATTCAACATCAGTACTTACTAACCTTACTGACACATTTCTGGCTTTTAGACCCTTATATCAGAGTTAGGCTTTTTCAAATCTTTATTTTCAGGTTTTTTTTTTTTTCATTTGTAATCATGTAATGCACTATGCAATTACATAAAACATACCCCTCTCATACCCTACCCCTACCATTTACTTATATCAGGAGGTTTGAGTTGCACTTTCCACTTTCTTTTTTATATAAAAGAAAGACGTATAACATAAACTATACTTTTTATACTGCGATAAACAGCCAAGTCTGGTTGCTTTAATATTAGGTATGTCCCAATCACATATTTCGACCCTACATCCGAGTCTGAATTGTTTTATTTTGAGTATTTGCTGATATCTGAATCTGATATATCCAAACATGATACTTTGGCAGTGCAGTAAAAAGAGAAAGAACACGTCCAAATTGTCCCTTTTTTAAAATAATCTTTTAATTATTATTGAAACAAGGGTATCAAATCATATTCTTTTAAATTATTTCCATTTAAATATGCACCCTTTCTTAAATAAACAAACAAAAAAAGTCTATAAAATGTTTAATATGACACAGAAAAACCTCATAACAATTTCCCAACACAATTCCCCCTCCTCTCCATGGGAAATTAGATATAGATTTAGGTTCCTTAGCTTTAGGACTTTTATTCTATTAACTACAGACAACATTTCTCCCAAATTCCAAATAAAAATATTGTCATTTAGAGTATGTATTTGCAGAAAATGAGAAATGGCTGAAATAACAAAAAAGATGCAGAGCTTTCAGACCTCAAATAATACAAATAAAACAACAAGTTCATATATTTTTGAAGATTTTTGAAGAGTTCAGAAATCAATATTTGGTGGAATAACCCTGGTTGGTTTTTAATCACAGTTTTAATTTCATGCATCCTGGCATCATGTTCTCCTCCACCAGTCTTACACACTGCTTTTGGATAACTTTATGCTGCTTTACTCCTGGTGCAAAAATTCAAGCAGTTCAGTTTGGTGGTTTGATGGTTTGTGATCATCCATCTTCCTCTTGATTATATTATAAGGTTTTCAATTTGGTAAAATCAAAGGAACTCATCATTTTTAATTGGTCTCTTATTTCTTCTGTAGTGACTGTAATCTGAAGGTCTCCTTCCTCTCTTGATGTTCAGCTGGAATTGGGCTGCTGTTGTGGTCCTGCTGGCCGTGCTGTGTGTGTGTGTGTGTGTGTGTGTGTGACCCCCCCCCCAGAGGGTAGAGACTGGTGCAGGCTGAGTTTAACCCACATGCTCCCCTACACACACTCCTCTGTCCGCCAGCGTGTTCCGATTAAAAATACATGCGTGTTACTTTCAAACTGACAGCCCGAGTTCGACCCGCTGTCTGTGAGACGGAGAGAGAGAGAGAGAGAACTCAGCTCAACTCACTTCTCTCTCGCCCTCGCTCACTTTTTCTCTTTGTCAGCTCCTTTCAGTCTTTCATTCTTTTATTCTGTCTTTCTGCTGTATTTTTCACTCTAGTTTCACTCTTGTTTTGTTCTCTCGCTCGATCTTCTGTTGTTCCCCTCTTCCTACCACATTTCATACCCAGTGTTCTTTATCTTTCCGTCATCTCTCTCGCTCTCACTATCTTTTTTGGTTTCTATTGTGTTTTCCAACCTTTCCACTTTTAAATCTATAGACAGACAGACAGACAGACAGACAGACAGACAGACAGACAGACAGACAGATAGATAGATAGAAGAGCAAAAAGGTTGAGTGTGCTCTCTCAGCTAAGAACCTGCATTTCAAACCATAGATAGACAAACAAATAGATAGATAGATAGATAGATAGATAGATAGATAGATAGATAGATAGATAGATAGATAGACTTCTCTGCCCTTCTCTCTTTCTTACATTCTGTTCTTTCTCTTCTGTCTTCTGTTTTTTCTGCCTCTATGTTTTTTCTCTTTTTTTGTTTCAAAACCATAGATAGACAAACAAATGGAGGAATGGATGGATGAATAGATAGATAGATAGATAGATAGATAGATAGATAGATAGATAGATAGATAGATAGATAGATAGATAGATAGACTTTTCTTCACTTTTCTCTTTCTTACACTCTGTTCTTTCTCTTCTCTTTTTCTGCCTCTTTTGTTTTTCCCCTTTTTCTGTTTCAAATCCATAGATAAACAAACAAATAGACAGATCAACATATAGATAGATAGATAGATAGATAGATAGATAGATAGATAGATAGATAGATAGATATATTCATCCACTCTTTCTACTTCAACACTTACTTCTACTTTCCCAATACAGGTTTCTTTTTTAATCTTTCTCAGTATGTCCTCAACTCTCTCTCTCTCTCTCTCTCTCTCTCTCTCTCACTTTCTTTCTATCTCTCTCTCCCACTCTCTCTCTGTCTCTCTCTCTCTCTGTCTGTCTGATTGGTGTGTGATAGTGAATAGAGGTGTTTGCTGCAGGGAGAAAGATCCTGGTCTTTTCTTTTTTTACTTGTTTTCTTCTCTTCTGCTACTGCGCATTAAACACACAGTCAGAGAGAGAAATAAAAAAGAGAGGGAGGGCAAGAGATGGGTTTCATCATTCCTGTCTGTCTGTCTGTCTGTCTGTCGTTCTGTCTGTCTGTCTATCTATTTGTGGATGGAGATGTGTTTCTTGTTTCTTGTTCTTCTGAAGCTGGCTCCTCCCTGCAGTCAGGCTGAAAAGATCAGACTTGTCTGTGGTCTGTCTGTGGTCTGTCTGTGGTCTGTCTGTGGTGTCAGGCTGGATGTTTAAGGCAGCAGTTGGAGATGCGTTGAGCACCGATTTTGGCAGCACTTTCGCTGGCGATTGGTAAAGTCGTGGTGTTTTGGTGACAGGTTGCTCTGAGGTCACGGCTGGGAAAGGCGTTCCCGGTTTGAAAAGGTTGAGTGTGGTCTCTCAGCTGACAGCTGGTGTTTTAGACCATCGCGCTGAGGGTCGTTTGACAACATTTTGTGGTTTTGTTTGTTTGTGTGTGTGTGTGTTACTGTGTGTGTGTGTGTGAGAGAGAAAGAGAGAGAGAGAGAGAGAGAGAGAGAGAGAGAGAGAGAGAGCCTTTGTTTAATGAGCATCAATCTCTCTGATTGGCTGGTATCAGGAGAGCACAGTCACCACAGCCCCGCGTGTCTGCAGGCCGTGCTTACAGATACTAATGAGGCCATTGGTCATTGCAGATGACAACGACATCCTGTCATCGTAATCCTGGACGTATGTCCTTACCGTAAAACTCCACACACACGCTATAAATATTCATGACTTTTCACATCTGCTCTCAGCCCGACAGAAGGCCTTTGACAGCTGTACTGCCTTTATTATCAGGATTTTGCTTGCCTGGCGATATGTAATTACGTAATTCATTATGCAATTACATAAGACACATTACAAATACTTGTGTCAGGAGGTTTGAGTTGAGCATTTTCAAAGAAAAGCTTAAATGATTAAGTTTTTAAGTTAAGCTTAGAAAAGCCAACTTACTGTTCTTTTATAATCTTCTTTTTTTGTGAATATATTTTAGTTTTTTCCTTTTTTTCAAAGAACAGGTACAAATATAGACACAAAATTAAAACACCATGAATAGCCCAACACATTTCGAACACACCCTCCATCAAGAGTAAAAAAAAACGAATAAATTAAATATCCGTAATATATATATATATATATATATATATATATATATATATATATATATATATATATATTTTTTTTTTTTTTTTTAAACACTACTCCTCCCAAAGCTTTCGATGTGTAAACGCTGAACTTCAAAGGATTGTAGGAATTTGCTTTATTTGGGGGATACGGGTTACAGATTTCATAAAACTGACATTTTTTGTAGTTTTTAGCACTTTTCAGGGGAGCACTTTTGAATTTCCCCTCCTCTAGTGCATTTATATTTAGATAAGACATTTTGTAATACCTGATACTCTAAGTATTGTGCTGATTTGTCTTCAAATATTGAAATACAGCTCACTTTTAACCCCTACGAAACCGTAAAAACTCCAGCAAAAAAAGTTTTTAATCTTGATTTAGATATGTCTTCAAGATTTCAGTACTTTTAATACTATTTTACACATGAACTAATGCTACGTTTGCTAAGAGCTAAGACTAACATTTTTAAAATCCCTCAAAACAGTAGAGTAGAGTTGGTATACAGTGAATAGCTGTACTTGAATAAGGTTCAAATCCATATTATGGCAAGAAATTATATTGAAACTACTCACTTTGAACTTTGAAAGTATCCACAAGAGCAGTTGCCGCAAAGACTTTTAATCAAAAACGTTATGATGATGATTAAACTGGTACTCATCGGGACTGCCTCAGGAAAGGAATTAAAAAGCAGAGTTTTCTCTGTTGCACAGGATAGGTTCATAAGTTCAGACTTTTCAGACTTACCAGCACCCCAGATAAGAGCACCTAAATGTTTTACAGAGTATTATGGTTTGTTTAATTTTTTTTATTTCACTACATGATCATACCTGTCAAATTTTAGATAAAAAAATAAGGGATATTTTCCTCTGTCCGCTTAAAGTTGTCCCACCAGCCCAACGAAGGTTCAGTATCCCTTACATTTTAAGACAGGTTTACAAAAACAATCTAAAATAACCACATGTGAACCACTTACACACAATTAGATTATCAGAATCTGAAATGTTGCGGACATTCCTACATATGTCATTCTTTTAATACAGCCAAATTAAAAACACTATTAAATATTTTTTAAAAGTTAAGATTTCATGTCTTTTTGGCATAAATGCACTCTTTTTTATAATATATTTTTTATTTATTTGATGGATTTAAAATTGAACAAAGGGTGCACAAATTCTGCAAACTGAATCTTTTGATCACTCCACCCCTGATCAGTTTAGTTAATTTTTAACATTTCTAGTTCAAGCTGTATTTTTTTTATTTTAAAAGGTTTAATCTGTGTGTTTTATTTCGGAGACGAGTATTTTTAAGCAGCTATCAGAAAAATCTCATCACAGTTTACATGATTAGCCTACCGTTACCTTTCTTTTAGAAAAATCGCTGTATATCCAGATCTGTTTTAACATCAGCAGCTCCGACTAGCTGCCTGTGGCTTCACCACACTGACCCTCCTTTGCAAGCTGATTGGCTGTTTCTCCTGAAAGGCGGGACTTTCTCCTTGAACCGGCTGCACGATTGGTTAAGAGACACAGCGCGGTCAGTGCCCTGTCTCCTCAATAATATATATTTTTTTATTTTAATATAATACGGGAAATTTACGGGAAAATACTAATACGGGAGGACGGCGAGAAAGAGGAGTAAAATACGGTAGTTTCCCGGCCAAAACGGGAGACTTGACAGGTATGCATGATTCTTTAAAAAAAATAAAAATAAGAACACTAAATAAGAAATTGAGCGAAAACTTTTGACTGGTACTGTATGCATGTAGGCCTTTCTGTTTGAATTGTGAGTCAGATCTTAGCCACAACCACAATATTTATATCTGCTAACGTGGATATGCTGCTGTTAATGTGGTGTTGATTGAAAGTGAGAAACAATGAATATAAATTCTGGCTTATCTCCTCCGCTAACAGATCCTTCTGAGGCTGGAGCTCAGATTTGATGTGATGCTTCTGCTGGAAGCGACTGGTGTCCACACTAACCTTTCTCCCAGTGAGGCTGGTGTTTATAGTGAACGTTCCTCGTGCTCAGGGTGAACCACTTCTAGCTCCTCACATCAACGTCTGCGAGCAGTGTGTAAGACTGGTGGAGGAGGAGAACATGATGCCAAGATTCATGAAAACTGTGATTAAAAACCAGGGTTATTCAACCAAATATTGATTTCTGAACTCGTAAAACTCGAGTATGAATATAAACTTGTTTTATTTGCATTATTTGAGGTCTGAAAAAGCTCTGCATCTTTTTTGTTATTTCAGCCATTTCTCATTTTTTTGTAAATAAATGCTCTAAATGACAATATTTATATTTGGAAATTGGGAGGAATGTCTGTAGTTTATAGAATAAAACAACAATGTTTATTTTACTCAAATATATACCTGTAAATATTTAAGAATTTCAGATTAGAGACTCTATAAACATACTCATAACACATTATAATCCATTCATAAGGCATTGCAAAAAACATGGCTATACATATTTATAAAAATGTATAATTCATCATAGTCATGTTAATTATGCATCATGAACTGTGATTATATATCATTAATAACTGTGTTTATAACGTGTTATACATCGATACCAAGATCGACCAAGATACCATCGATACTCAGTTCCAGCTTACAGACTTTATTATGACTAAAAAAGCTTCCAACTTATAAACAAACCCTGAATAATCCAATAAATATATTTTTAACCACTCATAAATTATTCTTGTCATGAATATAACATTAGTTATAGTCAGTTATAATGTATTATAACAGGTCTTTGTGCGCTCCAAGTAAAGTGCCAGACTTTCATTGCGGGGCTAGCTTATTAACATTAGATATATACTATTTTAACATATATATTATACACACAGCTTATAATGTATTATGATCACAAGTTATAATGCTTAATAAACATGGCTATACATATATATTATACACACAGCTTATAATGTATTATGATCACAAGTTATAATGCTTAATAAACATGGCTATAATTGGTTATGTGTTTTTATAAATATTTATAGCCATGTTTATAATGCCTTATGAATGCATTATAACATGTCATGAATGTGGTTATAGAGTCTAATAGAGATGACATTCATAGAAAGTGTTACCTTGATTTTTAATATGATGTTTAGTTGCAGATTTGCTTCAATATGTTGAAATGTTCTAAGAAAATTCCCAAATTTTCACAAGTAGAAAAGCTGGAAGCGACGGGTGTCCACACTAACCTTTCTCCCAGTGAGGCTGGTGTTTATAGTGAACGTTCCTCGTGCTCAGGGTGAACGGCTCCTGGGAGAGGGAACGAACACATGGCTCGCGTCAACGTCTGAGAGCATCTCTGAACTGTTTTTTTTTTTTTTTTTCGCAACACAGTTGAAGAAACATCTTGCTTGGGTAATGAACTTTGCGTGCATGTTTGGAGTGAGTGAGTGTGTGTGTTTGTGTGTGTGTGTGTGTGTGTGTGTGTGGGTTTGGTGCGTGCGAGTCTCTAGTGTTGCTGACAGTCTGTTTGGACCATGTGTCTGGCTCTGTTTTCCCAGAGTTTAATGGCATTACATTACCCAAGTGTGACATCAGGCCACTTACAGCCGTTCCCTTGTGTATATTAGCACCCCACCTCTCCCTATACACATACACCCACCCACACACACCCATACATATACACACATGCACACACACACGAGCGCTCTGCGTTCTGTAAGTGCAGGTCAGTGACCATATGGCAGTGTTGGTTCAATATTCCATTGCATTGCTTTAATAGACTGACCCCATGTGTGCGGCTGCGTGCACTTAAGCCTGCTGACCATGTTTATTACCACACACACATTTGTGTACAGTAATAACACTCTTCTAAAAAGGCTTTACTGAAAGAAAAAAGCCCGTGCAGCGCCGTCACTGATCTCAACTCAGTTGAACTCTCATAGATTTTTATCAGCGTATTTTTTGCAGTAAAAGTGCAGTAAAATCAGTAAAATCATCATCACATGTTTAGAGAAGCGAGGTCACTTACCTTCATTACATTAAAAAAACATCAAAGCATCCTTAAAAAAATCACTAAATTATTTAATTTAGTAATTAATCAATTTATTTATTTATTTATTATACCAACGCCTTACAGTAATAAGGATTTTTTTTATTTAATTTACATTAAACACCCTCATTGCCCTCATTAACTTAGATAAAGTAAAGTTTCATCACAAAAAAAAAAAAAAAGAAATTCTGTCTCAAAAAATAACTTGGTACCACTTTAAAATAAGACTACCTTTATAAAGGGTTTATAAATGGTTTATAATTAGTTTATTAATGGTTACACATACATAGAAAGGGCAACACTATAGATGGCTGTGGGTTCACTATTTGGCAAACAACAGGTCATTGTTGCCCTTTCTACGTACAGTATGTGTTATAACTGATTATTAATGATTGTTAAGGCATTTACAACCTAATTAGTAAACATTAATAAACTAATTGTAAACCATTTATAAACCCTTTATAAAGGTAGTCTTATTTTAAAGTGGTACCTTTAATAAAACTTTAATAAAATAAATTATATATATCAGTGAACACAACTGTGCAGATGAATAACACAGAAGTAGGTCTTGAAAATAGAATATACTCTATTTTATTGATGTCAAACATCCCTAGTTTATTGTTTCATTTTAATATAGTCAAACATGAAACATTTGTTTTTTAAAGTCTTTAAAGCCTCTAATCCATTATTTGGTCCTGAAACTACATAAAAACACAAACATACACATAAACACACACACACACACACACATTGGTCGACATCCCTCAGCCCCTCAGTGGCAGTGTGGCAGTGCATAATTGGGCTTTGCTGGAAAGTTTCTGATTTGTAATTCTAGCCTCTCTGCATATTAATAAAGTGAAGGGAACCGGCTCTTCTCCTTCTGTTTACAGAGTGTGAGAGAGAGAGAGAGAGAGAGAGAGAGAGAGAGGTGCTGTGTTTTTCAGTCAGGATCATTTATTCAGCATAGAACATATTAATCACTCTCCTCATCTCTCTCTCTCTCTCTCTCTTTTTCTCTCTCTCTCTCCCTCTCTCTCCAAAATTGCATCTTTACAGTAGAAAAAAAAACATTTCTTAACTTTTAATGGAAGTCAGTGTAAATGGTATATCTACTTGTCCATTTATCATCATAACAATTTGATGCAATATGATGAAGAACTGCCAGATTCAAAAGTTAAAAGTTAAAAATACAATACAGTAAAAATGTACAGACAGATCTATGTTTAACAGTTATAAAAACACGTAAAAAGTTATATAACACGCTAATAGTTGGTTAGCCTCAAGGTATTATATGTTAATGCGAGTGTGCATATTTTACACTGCTCTTACTTCTCAGTTAAGGAGAAAACAATGTTTTTCAAGAAGACTGCATATATGAAAAGGTCTGTATGTATGTTATAGGGGACTTAATTAACCCTAAAGAACCTATAGTGATATATGTGTGCCACACACCCTTTAAAAGCTGTATTAAGTTCCTTACAGCACTCTGTCCGTTTATCTGTCTTTCCTTCACTTTAACTCATGAAGTTCCTAAATGACATATAGATACTGAACATCCTGAGAGCATCACTACAGAACACTGTGAGAATCTGTGTTCATTTATCTCACATTATTTATTTACAGAATGTAGGAGAGCTTTAGGGTTAGTTCTGGAAATAAAAACTAAACTAGCTCCTTTTAAATCTGTGTAAAATTTGCTTATATATATATATATATATGTATACAGCTCTGTAACAAATATTGTAACAATTTAAATGCTTTTTTTATATAACTAGTTCTGACAGGATTTCTAGAACTGAATGTTACAATTTTAAAAGTTATGAAATTTATTTAAATTAAATTGTTAAATTTAAATTTATTATTGTTATAAGTATATGAAAAAAAACATGAATGAAAGATCATTTACACTTAATGCAGTATAAATTATATTAAAATAAGGACTTTATTTAATTCAGACTGTAATTTGACCGATACAGTTCAATACACTGAACAGTTAAATACTCTCTCTCTCTCTCTCTCTCTCTCTCTCTCTCTCTCTCCTGCTGTTGTACATCTGTGCTTCATGTTCCTGCTCTCTCACACTGAGCTATTCACCATCATCACAGTGTAGATCAGCTCTAATAATATGGTCCTCCTTCATGGGTGTCCCAATTGTGTTTGTCAGTGTGAGTGTGTGTGTGTGTGTGTGTGTGTGTGTGTTTGTGTGAGTGATTGAGGGTGTGTGTGTGTGGAAGTGTCTCAGCGCCATGGCAACATGGACACCTGATCTCAGAGTGAGTCGCATCATTTATCAGCTATTTTTTAGTATCTGGAGCTCTTTTGGATGGTTGCCAGGTCACACACACTTTTAACGTAATTCAGTCACATGGTATAACCTGTATATATATATATATATATATATATATATATATATATATATATATATATATATATATATATATGTGTGTGTGTGCTTATGTTTGAGTGTGTGTGTGTGTGTGTGACTTAGCATGACCTGTAGACTCTGCCAGCGTATCTCTGCAGCTGCTACACACTGGAAACATATGCTCCGTTTTTGTCGGAGCGTGCATGCGTGTCCATGTGTGTGTGTGTGTGTGTGTGTGTGTGTGTGTGTGTGTTTGAATCTACGTTTAGATGCACAGAGGGGCCGTTATTTGTTTGTGCTATTTAGATATTTATGCACCTGTCTCACACTCCCATCTGTCTCTTATTTTTCTTCCTTCCGCAGCTCCTTATTCTTGCCATCCTATTTTTCTCTTTAGTGAGCATCCCTCCATCCCTGGCTCCTGCTTTCTACACCACACTAACCGTGGCCATTACCGTGCCAGAAGAGTGATGTTTTTAGAACAAAACCCTCTTAAAGAACAAGATCTTCTCTGTTGTAGTTATGTATGTTGTAAATGTTAAAAGTTAAAAATTAAGATTCTGAAAAGGGTTATTTGGACAACACAGCCATTTCTTGCCAGTTTTATAAATAACTAAAGATCTGTGAGTGTGAAGAACCTTAACATTGACTTACCTTAACATTGACTTGAACGGTACAATAGAGTTCAACCTCTGCATTTAACTCATCTTGGTAAGGAACACTCTCACTATACAGCTTTGATTTGAGTTGAATTGAGTTTCTCTCAATTTTACCAAATTGAAAACCTCTGGAATATATATAGATAATCAAGAGGAAGATGGATAAACACAAGCCATCAAACCAGCAGCTTTAACTGCTTGAGTTATCCAAAAGCAGTGTGTAAGACTGGTGGAGGAGAACATGATGCCAAGATGCGTGAAAACTGTGATTAAAAACCAGGGTTATTCCACCAAATATTGATTTCTGAACTCTTAAAACATTCCGTTATTTGAGTTCTGAAAGCTCTGCATCTTTTTGTTATTTAATTTCCTGCAAATAAATGGCCTAAATGACAATATTTTAATTTTGAATTTGAGAAAAAATGTTGTCCGTAGTTTATACATATACCTTTTAAACATACTGTATACCTATAAATAGCAAAATCAGAGAAACTTTTTAACAAACTGAAGTGGTCTTCAGGATAAACATGCCTAATGCGAGTATAGGGTATGAAGCACCTCAGCGTTGAGCTATAGTTCCAATGGAGGCTGTAGGCTAGTTAGATTTGGAGTTTGATGTCTTATTCAGGATCACCTTGTTAAGGATGCCATTCCGATTCCGATGACATTTGCCCCGTGCAGTTATTTTAGGGGCGTGCCAGTATGTCTTTACTGTTGTAACGATGGGAAAAGTTAGCCTTGCACGTCTTGAAACGTGCAAAAGGCATGCGCTAAGTCTAACTTAAGAGGATTGCTATTTTAACAGCGCAGGGAGGAAACTGACCTGCTTGTTCACATTGTGAATGTGCTTGAGCAGCTCTTTTAGGGGAACAGAAAGTTTAATAATAACAATGTTATTGTTAATGTAATACAGGGGGTTTATGCGTGTTGAATGTTGTGCACCTGTGTTGCAAAGATAGCAATAGATGTTTAGTTGTTGACTGCTGTCAGGGTTCTAATCAGTCAGTGAAGCACCTGTGCAAAATGCAAGAAATGTTAAGGATGCCATTCGAGGACCTGTTGTTTCCATAATAAGTCCACAATTGAGCCATGAAGAGCTCATTGTAGTGGTTGTATTTTTAACAGAGCAGATTTGTGAGGAATATTTTTCATCTGATTCGACTAAACATCGCAACTGAATAACAAAACGCGAGCTGGTTCGCTGTGGCCCACCATGTATTATTGATGGTCCGCTCCTGTTTAATGCATGGACATGTTTTGTTGATGTGAATAATTCAACTCGCCTCTTTTTCTGCAGAGTGTAGCAGTAGCAGGCTGAGTCAGTGGTGGGGTTCCTCAAGGGTGTATGCGAGGGCACGTGCATGTTTTGATGACATCGTCGACACAGTGTGTGTATGTGAGTGAGTGAGTGGGTAGGCCCTTTTTTCCTCCTTGGAGATGGTGCTTTTCCGTTTGGGGTCGCCCTGATGACGATTGTAGTAAGAGGGTGTGTGCGAGAGTGTGTGTGTGTGTGTGACTGTGCAAGAGTGTGTGTGTGTGTGTGTGTGAAACACCTCCATGCCTGGGCTTGTTTTGAGTGCATGGAAACCACATTGGGTATTCTGAGTGGAACAGGTCAGTGTGAGCCTCTCCGCCAACGTTTTAAGCTCAGCCGTACTGTGTGTGTGTGTGTGAGTGTGTGTGTGTGTGTGTGTGTGTGTGTGTGCTAGGCATGGGGAGGGATTCAGTAGGGACGGGGTGTTATGGTGTGTATGAGAGGAGTGTGTTCTCTGGAGGGGGCTTTCTTCCTTCGCTCACACTCCCTAGAGAAGAAAGCACGTGCCTCAACCAGTGCTGGCTTCAGCTGCAAAATATATCACACACACACACACACACACACACACACACACACACACACACATAAGCATGACACTCACACTCCTACGTACTGTAAATATTCATATACTGCACACTCTTACACAATACACTCTCAGCACACACTCATGTGATGCAGTTTGATGTACTGTGATGTGCACACTCTCGTTCTCTCGCATACACACTCTCACAAATACCAGATTTTTCACCATATTTATATTTTCACCATATTATAAAGCACACTATGAATAAACGTCTAGTTTCTGGTCTACGTTCATACATAAGACGCACTAATCATGTACTTTTTATGGTATTCTTTATAGTAAGGGTCCTATTTTAGTGATCTATTGGTAAGTCATTATTCATGCCGCATGCAGCTTATTTTAGGGGCGTGTCAGTGCGTCTTTGCTGTCGTAACAACGGGAAAAGTAGGCTTTACATGGCTCGAAACGTGCAAAAGGCATACACTAATTCTCTTAATTAAACACATGAGTGTGTTTAATGTCTTTGGGGGGGGGGGAATAAACTAATCAGCGTGCAACTTTCCATTAACTTTGAAATCCAGGTGCACTCTGACTTTGGAGGATTGCTATTTTAATGGCACAGTGATTCTGTGCTTCTTAGCAGAGGAAACTGACCTGCTCGTTCACACTGTAAATGTGCTTGATCAGCTCATTTAGGCGAACAGAAATGTTATTTTACGTTGTATTCTGTGTATTGTTGTTGTAATACAGGGGGTTTATGCTTGTTGAATGTGGTGCACCTGTGTTGCAAAGATAGCAATGAACGTCTGATTGTGGACTGTTGTCAGGGTTCTAATCAGTCAGTGAAGCACCTGTGCAATATGCCAAAAATGACCCGAACACACCTCACTTCCAGACCACAATGCCCATCAACATTGATATCTTTGTATGCGCCATCGCTATTTAAATGGCGCAGGCACAAGGCTTTTTAAAAGGTGTATGATGATGTCAGGGCTTTATAGATTTATTTATAGATATATAATGATTAACTATCCGGTCACTAAATTCACCTTTTCCAGGCTTATAGTGTGAATATTTATAAAATAAATATTTAAGGCGAAATAAAAGTAAGAAGAAATCAACATAAATGTATTTATTCGGAACACAAAATACTAAGTAGAACTTTTTTGGTAATAACTTGATGTTTTAATTTATGCTAACTTAAGGATTCATTCCCTATTATATATAAAATAAAAAAAAAACTGAGCAAAATTATTTATGAGTACCTACTATAGAACATCTCTACTAGTCACTAGTTGACATTAGTTAAGACTTTATTACCCTTACAAAGAAAATTAACTAATGTCTCAATATATTAATATTTATAACATTATGAAGCATTACAATTTAATAATGTTTAATAATGTCTTAACTAGTACTAATATATAATTAAGTCAGCTATTGTTTGACTATTAAACAGTGTTTATTACCGTCATAAGTACTGTTACAAGTGTTACTAGTAAATCAGCTTTAGCTGTCATAATTTGATGGTTTAAGTTTTGCTTACTTAAGTTTTCATTTCCCATTACTTAACTTTTTATAGCAATCATTTTTCTCAATGTTTTTAAAGTAAATTCCATTTATGTAGGCTTACAATGTATAAACATAAGACACACACACACACACACACACACACACACACTCTCTCTACCGTAGGCTATATGAATGCCCCACACACCCACACACACACTCACTGTATGTCCTCATAATACTTATACTCATATGCACTTATACAAATGCCCACTCTTAAATAACCAGCTCTCATACTCACACACTGCCGTCCTCATATCTCTCTGTGCTGATCAATGGGTGTGTGTGAGTGGAGAGATTTATTCTGGGGGCTCGGTGACAGCACAGCATCTTTTAAGAGACAGTAACTCAGAGAGAATGGACAAACACAGCCGGCCATTCATCTCCTCTCTGGCTCTGCACTCGTCCTCGCCACCTTCCAGTGACCATTTAAAGGCAGAGACGGAGAGAGAGAGAGAGAGAGAGAGAGAGAGAGAGAGAGAGAGAGAGACTGGATGAGAAAGACTAGACTTTCAGCCCCAGCCTTCTCCACACTCTCACTGCTCATCACTGGGGTGTAAATTGAATGCATTTGCTGTGCAGTAAACAGCCAGGCTAATTGAACATGAACTGAGACACACCTGAGGCTTACCCTGCACACACACTCATGAATACACACGCAAGCACACACTCATGAATCCGTCTTACTCATCAAGCAAGGCCCGATACAGAAAACGCAGGATATTGCACTGTATTCTATTTACTGTACATGATGGAATACATCAACAACATATTGCAGTGTTGGGGCTTCATTTTTTATATATTCTCATGGGCCTGGGCTTTCGGTAGCTGGTTAAAAAAACTTGTCTGAATCAAAACACACAGTTAAAACCCACTGTGTGCTTAATACATTACAGCCTGTGACAGTTAGTTAGCTTATTTTTTTTTTTTTTTTTCAAGGTTTGAGAAATTTTCGAATTGTCTTTATTCATTTAGGATTACAGGACTTACTGTAAGCATTAAATAACGAAAAATGTATCTAGATAACCAGTTAGCTAGAAGCTGGATGTTGTGTATAGCCAGAATTTAGTACTATACTTAGTTTAAATGAGTTTCTTAACCCTTTATAGTTTATAGTGTTTAACATGTCATTTTAGTGTGGGATTTTAGGTTTCATGGCTAAATTGGAGCAGCCTGGTGTTCAGTCTTCAATAATTGCACATTGCACCAGTAAGAGCAGAGTGTGAAGGTTCAATTAGCAGGGTAAGAGCACAGTTCTGCTCTAAATATTGCAATGCACACAACATTATTGGTGACATACCAGAGTTCAAAAGAGGACAAATTGTTGGTCATCATGCCCAAGACAGCACGTATTTGTGATGCATCAAGAGCCACGGTATCCAGGGTAATGTCAGCATACCACCAAGAAGCACCAACCACATCCAACAGGATTAACTGTGGACGCTGTAAGAGGAAGCTGTCTGAAAGGGATGTTCGGGTGCTAACCCGGATTGTATCCAAAAAACATAAAACCACGGCTGATCAAATCACGCAGAATTCAATGTGCACCTCAACTCTCCTGTTTCCACCAGAACTGTCCGTCACCACAATCAATTATTGTGCTCTAAAACCAGGTGTTTCAGTGTCATTCTCCAACCAGACGCGCTTCTTCAGCCAGTAAATACAGGCCAGTTTCAGTCGGGTTCTGGACGAGGGCTTTCATAGGACGACGGAGCTGTTTGTTATTGCCAAAAGTTTGAATGGCAGTAGTCAATACACACACCGAGGAGTCTGGAGGCTCCGGCTGCGTGCGGCACGCTGAAGTCTGACTAATTAGCTCACACTCTGCCGCACCGTGCCTGCCCTGCTCCGCTCGCTCGCTGTGCGGCTGAGAGAGGTAGATCCTTCCCCGAGGAGAACCGCCTGTACCTTCAGCCAGCAAGTCCCACAGCTCTCACACAGACACAGTTTACCTCAGCCCCTGTGCCGGCCTTAAACAGCGCAAACAAAGACTGCTGCTGTGAGCTCGCACTTTTACATCACGTGTGTGAGTGTGTGAGTGTGGGGGAGGGTGTGGTGGGGGTGGGGTGTTGTTTATTATGTTTGTCTGCACATGTTCCTGTGCATTCGTGTTTATGCATTAAAAATAGAGGTTTATAATTCTTCCAAAAGTTTCAATATTCAATCTAAAAATTGTCTGATACTGAAGATTGTAATATTACTATTGGCTGCTACTCAAGATTTCAATAATATTATTGGCTGATACTAAAAAATTCAATATTAGTATAAGTATTGGCTGATACTCAATATTTCAGTATTGATATTAGTATTGGCTATATTTCAATATTAGTATTAGAATTGACTGATTTCAATCTAAAAAATGGCTTATACTCAAGATTTCATTATTATTTGATACTCAAGATTGAATATTGGTATTAGTATTGGCTGATACTCAAGATTAGTATTAGTATTGGCTGATATTCAAATATTAATATTGGTACTAATACTAATATTGGTATTAGTATTGGCTGATACTCAATATTAGTATTAGTATTGGTTGATACTCAAGATTTCAATATTGGTATTAGTATTGGCTGATGCTCAAGATCTCAATACTGGTATTAGTATTGGCTAATACTCAAGATTTCAATATTAGTATCAGTATTGGCTGATACCCAATATTTCAATATTATTATTGGTTGATACTCAAGATTTTAATATTAGTATTGGCTAATACTCAAGATTTCAATATTATTATCGGTATTGGCTAATACTCAAAATTTCAATATCCTTATTTGTATTTGTAATTTCAATATTGGTATTAGTTTTGGTTGATCAAAAGATTTCAATATTGGTATTAGTATTGGCTGATACTCAAGATTTCAATACTAGTATTAGTATTGGCTGATGATTAAGGCGTAAATATCGACATCAGTAACTACTGATTTAACATACTAAAATAGCATTTGACGATACTCAAGGTTTAGACATCTAAGACTCAGTATCAGTATCGGCTAATACTTAAAACTTAAATATCAGTGTTTGTCAGTACTCAAGGCTCGTCTTAATGCTTCACACACTGATGCGCTGCTGGTGTGCCTGGTGCAATTTGGGGAGAAACATCCATAAACAATTTTCATCGAAGAGGCCTTCATGACTCTCCAGGAACACTGCAGAGGGCGTGGAGTGATAAATCATGAAAGGGTTTGAAGGTAAAAAACACTATGATATAATCACCTTGTGTTCTGGCTGGAAAATACAGGGTTTAACCCTTAAAACCCTTCAGATAGGATTTTACATCCAAAATCACACCTTGTGTTTTTAGCTTAATTACTCAGATATACCTTTGCACATAAACATAATCCATGTATGGTTAGAAAGTGTGGAACTTATTTTTTCTAAAAACATTTTTTTTCTAAATCTACAAGAATACCTATTGAAAAAGACCTAAAAAAGTGAAAAGATCTCCTTCCCCAACCAATATTATTTACCTTCAGTGCTTCAAACATATTTATATGTTTGCAAATGAACGTTCCTTGTTCCTGAATCTATATTTGTTGGTGTAAACGCAATGAACCGGTTCCAAATTAGGTTCACAAACCAGAAAAAGCGCTATAATTAAGTTTAGCTGTTCATTAAGAGATTCCAGCTATTAATTTCTACAGTATAACCTTTAATATTCAACATCAGTCTAGTTTAGAAGAAGTGGACCATCTTTTAGAGTTAGCTTTTAGCCTAGCATGGTAAAACTATGCCCTAGATAAGACGTGGCTTGCTCATGCCCATGTGTACAAATCTTGTTAGGGTTAGCATTAGCTATAGCATCCTAGTGCTCTAGTTGTAATATTAGGGTGTTTATTTAGACCTGTAGTTGTGAAAGTTTCTATGGTCCGGATCAGTTGATGAGTTCGTTTATTTGGAACGTTTTCTCCCTCTGTTTGGTTTGGTTTAGTTTCACACAGGCACAAATCTAAACTCACCAAAATTCGCACCAATAAACCGTTGAAAACACAGAGTTTTCAATGGGACATGCAGCGCAGATGAACAAATAGTAAATGTAGCAACTTAGTTGCACAGCTGTGAGCACTGTATGCTGCACAGACTGTGTTCAGAGTGTGTGAACAGCATGGAGCAGCAGAGACAGCGTTTGTTCATAGCTGTGAGCTGTGGTAATTAGCATAATTATCTGGCTAATATATCAGATTAAACTGCGTGTTATCAGCAGATTAGCTCAAATAAAATGAGTATATTTTTGATAGCTGGGTCTGATCAAGACTGGATCACATTTTTATCACCTTTTTTATCTGGTCTTGGTCCAGTTCTTTCCACACATGCTCAATCGAACCAAACTAAGGACACAAACTGAACCAAATAGTGCTTAAATAAGTGTGTTTTTAAGGTAGTATAAGCCATAAAAATACTGCAAAGCTATGCTTTGTTAATAAATGAAAATGTGTTGTATGTTTTTAAAGAAGCATAAACACTTCAGAAGAATATAAAATCATGCCAGTTTCATATGCTGGTCCTTTTCTGAACTAGAGCCATAAGTAAACCAAGTAAATGCTCTGTGTGAAAGCTAAATGAGTCTAAAAGCAGATTTGCTTCATGCTAATGTATTTATTACACTAATTCTTAGGTCTAGTGGTTACTGGAAAGAGGTGTGTGTCTTTGTTTAGATGTTTGTTTTTTTATATTACCTTATAAATGCAATGTTTTCCTAACCTTCCGTAAGTGTAATAGCATTAGCAATTAGCAATAAAGCTCTCCAGCTCTCTAGAGAAGCTCTCTAAGCTTCTCAAAGCCTTTAGATCATCATGAACTCCATCTATCTTCCTCCTGTCTCTTCCGTTTCTCCCTGTTCCTCGCCATTCATCACACTCCTCCAGCAGAAGAAAGAGCTGGAGGTGTTGATGTGTGAGAGCCTTTAGATCTGTGACCCGGTAAATTCACGCAGGCTTCTAACCTTCGCTGACCTGCCTGGACCTTCAGAGCTCCATGAATCAGCCTGTGAGATTGAGTGCTTGTGTGTGTGTATGTGTGTAAATGTGATTGCTTTAAGAAAAAAACATGTAGAAGATCTGGATACTGTATAGAAAACCTAATGGACTATTCTATGGAGTTCCAGCTAATCTCCCGATTTCCAATTTTAAGGTTATTGCTGGGCTATATGACCAAAAATGCATATTATGGTATTTTGCAAAATACTAACAGTTTCACAGTGTCATAGTATTTTTTGTATTATTATTTATTTATATATTTTATACATGACTGAACTTTTATATACGTTTGTGACTTCGCTGACCAATGAAAAACCATTATCTCCATTTTTGTCGATTTTTATTTTACTACATAAATTGAACAGACAACCTCTCCCTGACACTGTGACAAAATTTATTGATGAACGGACCAATAGGAACACTTTAAAATGACCTGAAATCAATTATTTATACATTGACTTCCATTAAAAGTTTGAAGGGTTTTCTTCCCTCCTGTAAAGCCGCTGTTTTGGAGATACTTGGATGCACAAAATATATACACAATATATCAAGAAATCAGACTTTATTAGCAGAAAAACAGATTCAAATGTTAAACAAAAGACCTTTAAAAGAGATATACCAACTTTTACACAACTTCCTTTACAAAACGAAATTATGATTATGATAAAACGAATGATTATATAATAAATAGTTTCATAAACATTATAATCAAACCTTAAATACTCAAAAGTAAGTATGTTTTCAAAAGAAGTGTTTATAATAGAACTAATAGAACACAAGTTTAATATCAATATATATATATATATATATATATATATATATATATATATATATATATATATATATATATATATAATATATATCAATATATATATATATATTAGAGGCAATATTTAAGTATTTAAGCAGCTGTTTATCAGTTTAGCACAGTTCTCTTGGTTCTCCAGTTAACAAATACATTTCAGTTCAGTGTACATTAATATTATCCTCAAGTTACATTACTAAAATGATATTTAAAAGGGCTATAGTAACTCATACTGCAAGGAGCCACAGCAGAAGCTGCAGGAGTTCTGTCCTCTGAACTGAGCTGCCATTAGCATGCTTCTGGCCATTGATGATGCTGTTCTGGCCAGTGCCCCACAGCACCTCTAGTGGTATGGCGGTATGAGAAAAATGCATACTGGTTCTAAACTCCCCTACAGTATACCGTATGAACATGTATAAATGTATTTTTCAGCACTAGCTGAAATAGTGCTCTGGTCTGTTAAAAGTGTGTGTGTGAGAGTGTGTGAGTGTGTGAGAGAGTGTGACAGTGTGTAAAATAAAGGCCCACTGTGTCCTGTTAAAGCCTCCACTGCACGCTCAGGATGTGCTGAACTGAACAGCACGAGTCCAAATTGAACAGCAGCGAGAAGAGAGCTGTTATAGGATAGCCTAAAGCCAGAGAGAGAGAGAAAACGAGAGAGAGAGAGAGAGAGAGAGAGAGAGAAGAAGAGAGAGAAAGAGAAGGTAAGGCTGGTTGCAGCACTTGGTTTGTAAAAGTGGTTCACATTATGCACTCCAGTTTTTCACTGATAGCTTAAAGTTGATGATGGGCGGGTGTGATGCGGTCTCTTTTCAGAGCAGATGAATCCGAATCCAGGTTATGTTCAGTCACAGAGAGAGAGAGAGAGAGAGAGAGAGAGAGAGAGAGCTTCGTCAGAATCTTCACTCCTTCGTTTCTTTGTTTTAACTATGAGTGAATGATCTACTGAGCTCTGAGTTTCCTCTTCTGAAGTCTCCATTGCTCCACCAGCTGCTCACGTTCAGTAAAACTGAGCCGAATCCTCTTTTAGAGGCTGTACGTGTGACGTAAGTATGTAAAGATGCGTGACGTGGCCAGAAGAAGAACTCCTGCAAAAAGCGACATGACACCCCAGTTTTTAGAATGAATAGACTTCTAGGGATGGTCGTTCCAGCACACTGGTAGTGGTACCATATTTTTCTCCACTAAGAAATACTTTTGCTTTTAGTTTAGAAACAAAATAATACAGACTGACAACTCACAATCGTGCATCATGTGTTACAACACACACCAGCCTCAATGCATCTCTATGCTAAAACTGGTAGAGACAGTAACCCGTTTTCTAGTTTATTGGTTATCCTTTCTTGTGCCACTTTCAGTAGGTACTGAGTCATGCCTGTCATGCATCTAGCCATCACATTTTAGGCATTGTCAATTTTTTTTCCCGATTCTTATCCTTGTCTGTTTTTTCCGCCTCTTTCTGACTGATGCACATTGCATAAAAGTGTTCCTTTTATTCAATGTGTGATTTTTTTGAAGGATTTGATGGAATCCGTGGAGTCACCTGCACAAATAAGCAGTTTTGCTCAATTGATTTGCATTATAGCAGCTTGTCAACGGCTGTGAAGCAGGAAAAAAACAGCCGCGCAAGTAACAAATTATGCCATCACGTTCACTGGAGTGGAATTGACGGAACTCGTGGTCTTTTATACTGTAGGACTTGTTACAGGCTGAGTCTGGTAAATGAAAGTAATGCAAGCAATGCAAAGCAGATGTTGTCAAATTGCAGTAACTCAAATAACCTGGCCTGTGTTTAAAAACCTGTGCTTTTAAAACCAGGCTTAAATGTCAGGATAGCGTTATGTATGCTCTGGAATGCTCATGGACGTTTTGTAGGAAATGTGTCCCCTTTACTTTGTATAACTATTGTATATTTGGACCACCCATATTTAACATAAACTAGTACGTAGCTCTGTTGAATTTCTTTGGTATTTAAAAAAAGTTTTGTAGAGGAAACCCTTTTTTTTAATAAAAAAAGGTTCATTATCATTTCTACATGGACAGTGTTTCTGGAGAGCCCAGTGAGCTGCACTGCACAGAGCTAGAGCTGCGCCTGACTCTGAAATAGTCATTGAATTAAGAACTAATTTTGCAGGTAAAATTGAGTGTTGTGGTTTACCAAATACGCCAAAAAAGAGGGAGAGGAAACAAGGTTTGATAAAAACTACAACTACAGGACTACATTTCCCATAACGCTATTATCTGAAAGCAGCCTTGAGAGACATGGTAAAAGAGACAAGGTGGCTGACTCACACCTACGTAATGTTTATTCTCCGCCCTGTCTGTACTCTCCTGTCTCTCTCTCTCTCTCTCTCTCTCTCTCTCTTTTTTCTATCTCTCTTTTTAAAGGATGGATGGTAGTCAGGTGAACCTGAGCGCTCTCGGCCTATTTAAATCAGCTCTCCGGCTAAAAACAGCAGCCGGGCATCGGAAACGGCGACTGTGATCGAATAGCCGTTTGCCGATAAACCTCTCCGCACTTTACGAGCAGGAGGGCCGAGAAAAGAACCGCACGCAGGTCGCTTCACCTTGAGAATCCCCCCCCCACACACACACACCTGTGCCCGTTTCCATGGCGATAGCGCCAGCACGGTTTACTCCACGCGGCTCGTCAGAGCAACTTCCCGTAACCGCCTGACGTGAGACACGCGTGCGCCTCCGCAGCGCCGCGCCGCCGCCAGCCTGCAGCTGCTGGAGTGTGACAGGAACACGGTGTGTACAGGTGCATTGTGGGAGATAGCAGGTGACAGGTGGAGCTTCTGCTGTCTGTCTCCTGAGATAAAGCCTGCTGTCCTAATGGTGGCCCCGGGCTGGAGCCGGACGCTCGGGGCGAGGGAGGCCGGAGTCGCCTCTACTGCTCACCGGTTCAGCTCACCGGTCCAGAATCCAGCAAGAAAAACGAGAAAACTTTTACTGTGGCCTTTTTATAACCTTTCAGCACTTCCTCTTTCTTTACATCCCTTCTTTCACCTGTAGAGAGAGAGAGAGAGAGAGAGAGAGAGAGAGTATAAGAATAAGATATATCAATATAAGACCTATCGTGTCTGTTATGTATGTTGATATCATTGTTCATTGTTGTTAATTGTAATAATGCTTTGAAGAGAGAGAGAGAGAGAGAGAGAGAGGGAAAGAAAGAAAAAACAGGGAAAAGTTTGAAGATAGAGCAAGGGAAAGTAGGAAGTGAAAGAGAGAAAGAGAGAGAGTAAGGGAGGGAAGAAATGAAATCAGGATCAGGGTGAGAGAGCATATCAAACTACACAGTTCTTCCTCTTTTCTCGAACTCTCAAACTTGACTGTTTTCTCTTTCTTTCTCTTTTCTTTCTCTCTCCTTTCTCTCTTTTGTATCCTCTCCTTCCTTTCTTTCTTGCCGTCTCTCTACTGTCTCTCTCTCTCTGTTCTCATTCTTTCTTTCTTTACTTTTCTTACTCTTCTCTTCTTTTCTTTATTCTCATCTCCATCTCTTTCTCTCCATCTCATTTGCTTCTCTCTCTGCACCTTTCATTTACCGTCTCACTCTGTTTCTCTTTGTCATTTCTCACTTCAGCTCTCTCACTATTCTCCCTCCTTTCTTCTCTTTTCTTTCTTATATTTCTCTCTCTTACTCCTACCCTCACTCGTTCTCTTTTTTTATTCTCTTCGCTTCTCCCTCTGCAACATTCACTTTCTGTCTCACTCTCTTTCTCTTTTGTCTCTCTTTGCTCTTTCTCACTTCACTTCTCTCACTCCTTTCTTCTCTTCTTTATTTTCTCTTCTCTTTTCTCTCTTATATTCCTCTCTCTTTCTCCTACCATCACTCAGTCTTCGCCTCTCCCTCTTCAACTTTCACTTTCTGTCTCACTCTCTTTCTCTTTTGTCTCTCTTTGCTCTTTCTCACTTCACTTCTCTCACTCCTTTCTTCTCTTCTTTATTGTCCCTACTCTCTCAGCCAATGTCTTTCTCTCCCTCTCTCACTTCCTCTTTAGCAGAGTTGTGCTGAAATCTGCTGAAATTCAGCATTGAATTTCCTACTTCTTCCCTCTACCACTCTTTTTCTTCCCTCCATCCATCCCTCTCTCCTGCCTCTTCTTCCTGAAGCTCAGCCAACTCAGCAGTGCTACATATCTTATGCTGGCAGTTCTGCCGACAATTAGAACAATTACTGCCAGTTTCACCACCTGCCCTTCTCCCAACCCCCCGCCCCCTGCACACACACACACACACACACACACACACACAAGCACACACACACTGAACGTGCAGTGCAATCACTGTGCCAGAGTTTTATTTGCTGGAACGCCACTATGCGCACTGTTTAATTACAACTACGCAGACGGCATTTGTTTAATCTGTACACTGCACCACTCGTTCACTTCATCCGGCCTCGCTCCCTCTCTCCATCCCTCCATCCCTCCCTCCCTCCCCTTTTTCTCCCTCGCTGTACAGCAGATCTACAGAGGGCTGTATACAGTAAATGGGCTGTGCTGTGTGTGTACAGTACAGTACAGTACAGTACAGTAGATGCACGAGAGTGCTGTCTCATCAGTGACCAGCTGCTCACTTTAGTGCCATTTTGCGTTGCAGTTATCAGCGTGTGGTACGAGTATAACTACTGTAAATAACAATCATGATTAGAGCGATTGTGTGTACATACATTATGCAAATCAGAAAATAGTAAATTGCTCTACGGCCTAGACTAGCTTTCTTACTTTCTTATCTTAGCATTGCTGTTTATTACTGCATATTTCTTCAACTGTCAAAATTAAACCTAATTCTTCTCTTCATATTAATCTGAGCTAAAGGCTAAAGGCTAAAGCTGCTGTTTCCATGTGGGTCAGCCAGATGTGACTCTTCCTCTAGCAGTTTTCTCCACTTTCCAAGAGTCTTTTTTTTTTGAAGATGTAGGAAACAGTACTCACCGCTCTATGGCTTCTCATCTGTAATTTCTCTTAAGAAAAGAAAGACTTCTACTTTTAATAGTTAAATAGAGTTCTCTGTGCTTCTGTGTCTTGCTTAGAATATTGTAATGCACACAACATTATGGGTGACATACCAGAGTTCAAAAGAGGACAAATTTTTTGTTGGTGCACGTCTTGCTGGGGCATCTTTGACCATGACAGCAAGTCTTTGTGATGTATCAAGAGCCACGGTATCCAGGGTAATGTCAGCATACCACCAAGAAGGACCAACCACATCCAACAGGATTAACTGTGGACGCTGTAAGAGGAAGCTGTCTGAAAGGGATATTCGGGTGCTAACCCAGATTGTATCCAAAAAACATAAAACCACGGCTGATCAAATCACGCAGAATTCAATGTTCACCTCAACTTTCCTACTGTCTTGCAGTAAAGGGAACATGTGCCTTGACGTGTAAATGTGTAGAGACACACACTAACACACACACAGACACACTTTTACTAGACACACAAACTCTTAAACATTCCCCTCCACACCTGCCTAGACACCCAGCAGCACAAAGCCCTCAGAAACAGTATCTTGTTCAGCACCTGCCAGCACTAGCACTTGCTTAGCACCACGCATCCTAATTGAGGTGATAAATAGAGAGCACAAAGGCAGAAAGGCAGAAACAGCACTTTTGAGGCATTTAAAGAGACCTAGCGAGGCCGAGCGCAGCGCCAGTGTGAGCGAGTGCATGCGCGAGTGCATGCGCGAGCGTCGCCCCTGCTCCGGAGCGAGTGAATGGGCCTCCCAAATTACCCAGGAGCACTGCCATCTGAATGACGAGACAAGCTTGTCAATTGGCGCGCCATTCTCTCGCTGCCTAAACGGTTTGTCTAAGCGCCTGCATTTGGCATTCAGCATTAATGGGTTTTAATGGATCTGAAGAGGCCTTGATGCAGGGGGGCTTGTTTAAGAAAGTGCTCAAGGGCGGGGTCCAGCTGGCTGCATGCGTCTTTTCACTAAAATCTGTTTATGCCCAAAGCCTCTGTCTCTCCCTCTCTCTTTCTCTCCCTCTCTCTTTCTCTCTCTCTCTCTTTCTAACCCTTTCTCACACTCCCTCGCTCTCTCATTCTCTCGCTCTTGTATGAATAAGTGATGAGGTTTCATACCTCACTGACCTCGGGCACATTTTACAAGTTCATCAATCACACCCTCTCCGCCCCCTTTTACACACAGCAGATGCTTTTGGGGTGCGTTGGATTTGGGGGGCCTCCTTTACTGACACACACTTTTTTTTTCTATCTCTCTCACACACACACACACACGTACACACACACACACATATATGTATACGGGGCTCTCCAGCTTCAGGGCCTCCTTTCAACACCACTGTCCTCATCTGACCCCATCCATAGATCTTAGTCAGCACACAGAAAGGAGGGAAGAAAAGGACGGAAGGAGGGATGGAGTAAATGAAAGTGTGAGTGAGTAATGGTTAATGTTTATGCAGTGCTTCTTTTTTTTTCTTCTGGTGCTTAATAGAATAATTCAATTAGATAGATAGATAGATAGATAGATAGATAGATAGATAGATAGATAGATAGATAGATAGATAGATAGATAGATAGATAGAAGAAAGAATATGCACACAATAAAGTGCATTTTTCAACACAAAAACAAAAAAAAAATACATTATATCACAATAAAAGTGTGGAATTAATTTTTTATACGTTTTTATAGTTTAAATGGTTCTAAAATAATTGCAACATTAAAATAACAATATAACTAATTTTATGATTATTTATGGTCTCACTCCTCTCTTCTTCTTTTCGTTTTCCTTTGTTCTCTGTCGTGCTTTTTTTTTACCCATAGTTATAATTTGCTTAATCCTTAATCATGTTTCCAATCCTTCCTTGCTTTTATTCTTCAGTAGTGATGGCAAAAGTGGCATTTTTGAGCCAGTTGATTCGAAAAATGGTGTCTAAACTTGCAGTCATGCAGCTTGCCATCAGCTGCCGGAGCCCTGAGAGAGCACAATTGGCCTTTGCTTAATTCCACTCCTAATTAGCTTATTATAACCTTATAGCCTTTATCATGACCTTTTCTTGAGAGCTGTGATTCTTAACCGTTTTTGATCCCCCCCACCTCCTGTTAGCTGTTAGCAGTTTGCAGTTAGCTATGAGCTCACACACACACACACACACACACACGTGCATACACTCCATGCCCTCCGGTCAGGCTGGTTAAAAAGACACACTGTGGCTGACCTAACTGAAGGTATGTTTTACAAGCTAGCTGAAGCCTGGGCTCTTATAATTCAGCACACTCAACACTCTGAGCAGATCAATGGTCCCCCGCAACCCAGCGTTCAGCCGCCCTCCCTCCATCCCTCCATCCCTCCCTCCTCCTGCCCTTTGATTCTCCAGGTCCATATACGCTGCTCTCTTTTGTGCCTTGCTGTTGGGTTTCTCTTTCTCTCTCTCTGTCGGCTTCTCTCTGAATAATGTACAGAAAGCAAACCAGTAATAAAGTTACTGATTTAAAATTAATTTTAAATTCTAGAATTTACCTAGCTGCCTTTACTTGGGGAAGCTGAGTGTATGAGAATACGTGATCTCAGTTGAGTCTTTTACTCGAGGTGTTTTTGATGTAAGAATCATTTAAAAATCAGAACTACTACTTAAAGCAGGATCAGCACTACTTAAAAACCCTTTCATTTCACCTAAAATCGTCAGTGTACCTTTTATTCGCACTTATGTACTATAATGCTAGTATTAGCATTATACTTTAGCTCATGTTTGCCATTATTCTTCTTTTCTTTATGTTCTTGCTCGTCTTTCCTAGTCTGCTTGTTTTTATATGTAGAGGGGCTAAATTGGAGCAGCCTGGTGGCCAATCTTAATTAATTGCACATTATTGCACCAATAAGACCAAAGTGTGAAGGTTCAATTAGCAGGGTAAGTTTTGCTCAAAATATCGCAATGCACACAATGCAGTGCACCAACAATTTGTCCTCTTTTGAACTCTGGGATGTCACGTCTTGATGGCGCATCTGTGACCAAGACAGCAAGTCTTTGTGATGTATCAAGAGCCACGGTATCCAGGGTAATGTCAGCATACCACCAAGAAGGACCAACCACATCCAACAGGATTAACTGTGGACGCTGTAAGAGGAAGCTGTCTGAAAGGGATGTTCGGGTGCTAACCCGGATTGTATCCAAAAAACATAAAACCACAGAATGGAGAATGGCAGGTGTTCCTGGTAACAGTTCTTTTATCATGACTGAACTGAGGAATGAATTCAGAGGTTTCTTGATGACCTGGATTGCCATGCATGGTTTTGCAAGCTTGCCTAGACCTCGAAGCTGCAGAGTTGTGTAAAATGCATGTAAAATCAATATAAGTTTTCATAGAGTCCGTCGTACCACAGAGCACGGGCTTATTAAAAGCTGCAGTTTGCTTATTGAGAAGAGTTTTGAGTGCATTAGTGTCCTCGATTGCTATCGCTAACGCTATCGCTAACGCTGTCTTTGCCAGAGTTCACAGGGATGGTTGGTGGAAAAGGGGGGGGGGGGGGGGCAACAGCAGCAGCGGGAGCCTCTTCAATAATGCAGATCTTTTAGTTTTAATGTGGCATTCCTCAATTTCAGCGAGCGTGAGATCATTAGCATTAGCTGTTGGGCGAGGAATAAAGATAAAGAGATGAAAAGCACATAAAATGTGTAGTTTTTCAGTGTTTTTTTAGAAATAAGCTAATGATTAAATGAACAAATAAATGCACAAATAAATAAATAAATCAATCAATAAATAAATAAACAAATAATATAATAAATAAAAAAGTAAGCAGAAATGGTTGTTGCACACTTGAGTACTTTGCTACACGTGGCTTAATGTATTGCCTCTGGGCCCGGCGAGGATGACGTATTGATTCGATCAATCAATGAAGTAAAAGCCATAAGTGCCGCTCACTACTGTAATGGTGCCACTTAAGGAGGGGTGGACCATCATTCTTGTGCAGAAAAAACATCAACCTCCCTATAGAGAGAAAGAGAGAGGAAGAGAGAGAGAGGAAGAGAGGATGAGGAAAAGAGATGGATGGATGGATTGATGCAAGGAAGGATTTAGAGGGAGGGTGTAAGTGATGGAAAGAAAGAAAGAAAGAAAGAAAGAGAAAGAGAAAGAAAGAGCACGTAAAGTGGTATTATGGCTACGTCTGCTGTCTGTCTCCCACCCTCTCTTTTGTGTTTTAATGATTAATGTGCGGCTAAGCAGGGAGTTCGCTCCTTCATTAGGCTAGCGCTCTCTTTCCCTCCTCATCCCTCCTTCCATCCGTTTGCTTTCACCAATAATTCATCAAGCGCAGCTTTGTACCGTGTACGTCCTCACGCTCCTTTAAAGCACTGGCTGTAATTTACATGCGGTATTTGTGTGTCAGTGTGCCAACATGTGTTGCCGAAGCACCATCTCACAAACTTCGCTAAGAATGTAACACTGAAACGGCTCTGAAAAAGCTCTTATCTCATATAAACCTCTTATAAATTGCTATTGATAAGTCTTGAAGTATTGAAAGGCTGAGTTTGTAAAGCTACAGTATGTGACAGTTAACATAAACAAACCTATACACAGCTAAGAAAAGGTCAAATTGGCCCAAATCCCCCTTTTTATGTGGTACAAATTCTGATACATATCTGACATGTGACAAAGTGAATCAGTGTTTGAAAAAAACAAAATTTGGGGGAATTTATGGGACTTTTGTTTGATGTCTCATACAAACATAAAGAGAAAATAGGACAAGACATGGCTGCAGTTCTGAATGAAAATAAAATAAAAGCCTAAAAATGAAGTTTAAAGAAACCAAGAACGCGAAACATTAAAAGTGTCCACAGCCTAAATAACATGTCCTCTTTTACAGCAAGCTTAAAGGCATTTTCAGTGATAAACCTAGTTGATAGCCACTGGAACTCCTTGATAGCTCCAGTAATGCTGTAATGCAGTAATGAATTTAGAATTTTTACAATTTAGGTTTAATAACTGCACTACCTGCTCTATTAATGCATATACTTTGAGTGGAATGCTTTAGAATTGCACAATATAGTGTAGAAGACATTTACAATAACATTTATATAGCATTTATATAGCTTTTTATATTTATATAGCTCTGTGTAAGTTGTTGTGGTGCAGTGGATAACATCATTGCGTGCCAGTGAGCTACCATGTGGAAGAAAGACCAGGGGTTCAATTCCTGGTCTGGGTGACTATGCTGTGCTTCACCAATAAGAGTCCTTGGGCAAGACTCCTAACTAAACACTACATTGGCTCAAATCTGTAATATGAATAAGTTTGTAAGTCACTCTAGATAAAAGTGTCAGATAAAATGCTGTAACTGTAATGTAATAAAAGGCATTGCATTAGTAGTGACTAATATTTGTATAATAATTGAATTTAATGTCTCTCTGAATGCCCAGTTCTGAGCTGACCTGGACTAAATAAAATCCTTAGGATGTCCTTTTTGATATTAGATATAAGGTTATGTTTTTCTTGCTGGCTCTCAGAGCTGCATTTTTACGACTCAAATTACATAATTAAAACAAAAAAAAAAATCCTTGTAATTGCATTGGTGTGGAAATCCAAAAAGTCATCTTTTCTTCCATCTCAGCAGATGAATCAGACAATTTCACCCTCGATTAAACTCAGGTGTCAAATGAATGTCTTGCAAACTCGTCTTCACATCTTCATATCTTCATATCTTCATTGAAACGTCTTTCTACTCTTTGTGTAACTTTAGAATACGCATTAAAGTTATTTCAAAAAGTTATTTTGAAATATTTCCATCAGCCGACAGTTGAACACAATGAAATTTTGACACAGTGCGTAAAACTCTTACAGACTTTGCTGTTGCAGTGGTGATTTATCAGCGGCGTCAGTGTTTATGGGTTCATACCGTATCAATTACTGTGTGTGCTGCTCAGACAGCCTTCTCACTTACCTGCTCTAACCGCCGCACTCTCACGGCTCTGATCGTCTCTGAGCTGCACTTCTGAGGCTGTAAAAATCCCACAGCCCCCAGCAGCTGGGCAGTGGAAGGAGCCATTTAAACTCATCAAAGATTCATTGGCTCAAAGCACCGCACCGCACCGTCTTCAGGAAACCACTTCCCCGTGCGGCTGGCAGGCCTTAAACTTTGGCTACATCGCTGTGAAAAAGAAGGAGATGGAGTTTTGGCAACGGATCGCCGGTTGGCCTCAGTGGCCCGCAGTGTTGAACTGCTTCCACAAAAGCAGAAGAATCGTAGGTGGAACAAGGAAAGCGAGGAAAGCGATGCTTCCTGCCCGTTGAGAATAGGAAGAGAGGGCGATATAGCCTGAGGTTGGGTAAGCAGAATGGAGATCAGAGGAGTATATGATTGAGGACGCTTGAATCTTTAACCCTAATCCCCTACAGGATCTGCTCACTCAGTTGCGGGGCTCTTGTGCCGTCCCCAGCGTCCTCATTTCGCTTCAGGACTCATATATGTTTTAAGCAGGCTCTGAGTATTGACCTCCTTGATGAGCTTCTGTCCATTGGGAGGGGTCTGGAAGCTCCTGAGTGCCTCCCTCAGGCAAACACAAACGTACACAACATGCTATCAAATGCCTGAAGACTGAAGGGATGAAAAGAAGCAAGGCTCAGGGTTCAACCAGGACAGAAGTGCTGGGTTGGGTTGTGGGAGGGGGTGGTGGCTGGCAGGCGTATTGAGCTGCTTTAAGTGCAGTTTCATGGCTCTCCAATCCAGCCTTAAGTGCCCTTTGCCATCCTCAGGGATGCCGCCTCCAGACCCACCACCACCGCCTGCACTGAACAGATTTTGCGGGAACAGCCGGGAACTCTTGGGCGGCGTGGGGTCAGGCCTTGCCTAGCGAGGTTAAGTATGTTATGACTGATGAGGTGGCTTAATAGCGCGCGTCTGGCCTCCGCTATCGATTAACGGCATGGATTATGCATGCCTTCCTTCCTTTGTGTCAACACAAAAGATGACTTATACGTTATGATGACGGATCTTGAAGAACATAAACTCCATAGGCTCGATTGCCTTTTTGCATTATGCATGATGAAACGTATGTCTGCATCCTTGATATACTGTATGTATATGGAGCTTCCGGGGAAACTTACAATAATACAATAATCCCATTTTTGGGATTTTTGGGTTTGGCAATTCTACATCCAAAATCGCACCTTGTGTTTTCTTAGCTTAATTACTCAGGAATCTCTTCACACATAAACATAATCCATATATAGTTAGAAAGGGCGGAGCTTACTCTTTCTAAAAATAGTGAATAATGACATCCCAGTGCGGTAAAGCTAAATCTACAAGAAACCCATTGTTGTAGAAAAACACCTAAAAAAGTGAAAAATCTCCTTCCCCAACCAATATTATTTACCTTTAGTGCTTCAAACACATTTATATGATGTTTCATCAGTATCCAAATAATATCAGTAAATATCAGACTCAAAAGTGTCCACAGAAAAAAAAAGTGTGAAGCTGCCTGCTTTACTCAAACTAAAGCATGTAGGTATGGTGTGCGCACTACTTTATATAGTTTTTATTTTACTTTTACTACATTTTTTACTAAGTAGTTATTTTGCACTATACATTTTTATTTATTTAGACTAAAACAAGTTGAAAGGTATAGGCTGCTCTGAGTGTCAGATTTTTAATAAGTTAATCTACATGTATCCTAGAGGTGTGATTATTGATTATCAAGAAAAATAAATAAATCCGCCTGATGCTGTTTCTCCATGTATTTTATCAAAGTAATAATTAATAAGCCATGTAATGAACTCAAATCATCAATATTCTTATGCTTTTAACTCATAAACAGTCTAGTCTATCCATTTTTGAAAAGATATCTTAGGTGTGATTATATTTAGTTTATAGAAGTCTAAACATTCAAAAATAAGTAAAAAAAAACAGACTCTTGGTAAAATTTTGACCAAAACATGATCAGTTCCAGGAAAAATATAACAAATATAACAATTCTGCTTCCTTTTACGTTTTAAATTAATATATTTTGAGTAGCCGTATGTCTTCTGGAGTAAAAGAGATCAGGGCATGAGTCTGTCTGATATAATTACTGTGTTATAACACCTGAAAGAGAGAAACTGAAATCAAAAATGAAGGAAAAACACACCAAAACAACTACTAGAGTTCAAAGGGTTAAAGCATTATAGCAAGATGGATCTAACAGCACACAAGCCGATCCCTAGTCTTTTTTTTTTTCTTCTTTCATAATTTGCTTCCTGCGGAACCCTTTACAGAAAAGGCGAGGTTTAAACAGATTTAATTTGGCCATTGATTTCAGCTCTATTGGGTAATGCATTTTATCGATGTCCCTTTGCCTTACATACTGCATACTCCTCCAGCACTGTAGATTGCAGCAGAATCACTGATCCCTGACTTTGCCGAACCCTCGCTTGCAAAATTGCTCTTTTTTTGGAATGTAGACCTCCTGTGTTGTAGGTCAAAGGGTGAGCAGGCCTCCAACCGCCCGGCCTCCGCAGGGTCTAGCGGCTCATAGACACTGTCCATGTCTTATTCAGAGGATTCAGGCGATCCAGACTCTTCCGGACGATCACAGAGGCTTTCATTCGTGTTGCTTCTGCCCCGTGGGTCAGGCCACTCAGCCGCTTGCCGAGTGCAGCCGGGCCTGGTCAGACACAAAGGCCCAGTGGGTGTGCAGCGAAGCTTTGCAGAAGGCGAGTGGAAAAAAAAAACAAAACAGTCTCAGCCTGCTTGTTTACTTAACACCACCAAGATAAGTGTGGCGGAGACACACATGCACAAAAACACACACACACGCGCACACACACAAACATGCACACATGGCCCGGCCCCTCCGGCTGCGATCTGCAGCAGGCCGGTCTAGACGCGTCCGCCCGCTGCGCTACGATGCGCTCAGCCCTGCGTGTCAAAGGCCATGGGTCAAACTCAATGGAAAAGGGGGAATGATTATGTTGATGTCCCCCCAGGGCAAGGCTACGCGCATCATGCAAGCGCATGATAAGGTTATGCATGCATGAGGTCACTCTCATATTCAGCGCAGGGCATGCGGCTGGTGCTGAATGGAGCAGATGAAGCTGTTGATTGGTGTTTTAGCGGACGCTTGCGATGCACCGGTTTCCATAGGGTAGATATACTGTAGGTGTGTAGGTTTGTATTCTATGGAAAGGATATGTTCATGCATATTTTGTGTTTTATTTAGAAATTATTATATTATATTGTTTTCCATGATGTATTGGGTTCAAGTCCCTATCTGGGTGGAGTTTCCATTGGACTACAATGTCCTGGTCTTGGTATATGTGTGTGTGTAAATGTGGGTATGACTGTATGCCCAGATATGGATTGGCACTCCAGGTGGACGGAGGTTTCCGGTTGAGAGTACGCTGTGTGTGATTGGCTGCCGCTTCTCACTGGCGTGTGTGTGGATGAGTGCAGAGTGTAAATGTTGTTTGTGTGTAAAACATGATTGTAAAGTGTCCCTTGGCTCTCTAAAATTAATTTAATCAAGTTTTACATAGACATCATAAAAATTACAGTGAAATTATTGTAAAATCTGGGGAAATACAGGCTTTTTTAGAGGATGTTTTTTTTTTATATTATATAGTAATAGGATAGCAGATTAAATTTGACTCTATTCCTGTTGCAAGAAGGATACTTTAATGGTCCTGGTATTTTATGTCTCAATTCATAACTATTTACATTTTTTTTTTTAAGTATTGAAAATGTGTTTAGTAATGTCTTAACTATTGTCAATTCATAATTAGTTATGACATTAATTAAACATTTAACAGTGTTTAAAACTGTGTTATTAATACTTTTTCTGTCTGTAATGCACAGAAAAGAAGACTCAAATATCAAATAAATTAACTATCAATTAACTAAAATGTTTACTATATATTTACTAATATGTCCATTGCATTAGAAGCCCGTGTGTGTGTAATATTTAATATTGACCATTTTATTTCACAAACCATCCCTAAACGTAATTAAAAAGTTTTCTTTAAGTCACATTCAATTAGTATAAATTAGTTAGTTGTTACTTTGCATCAGTGTAAGTTCTAGTAATACTGTTTTTCCAGTGTTTTTGCAGTGGGTGGAGCCAAACTACTGTTTCATTGGTTTATAATCTTGTTTACTGGCTGGTTTATACTCTATTCTGATGGACAACAGCTTTCAAATAGTGTAAATAGTGCTTTATGAAATAAAGAAAATACATGATGCACATATCGTGATATAACCGTTTTTTTGGTATCGTTGAGACCATAAACCACACAGTACCAGACAGTTATGGCTTTTGTGATTCGTACTTTGATCGTAAATATCTTAGGCTTGTCTTTAATCGCATCAGCACTGCCTTTGTCGGATATATATATATATATATATATATATATATATATATATATATATATATATATATATATATATATATATATATATATATGTATTATTCTTATTGCAGTGTTTTGTTGCTATCATGGTGCTGTGCTACATCATGCAGTCATTACTTATGCTGTTGAAGGAGCCGCTTCACGCTGGCCCTTCTGCTGACAAACTGCCTAATTGACTGTCTTCCTTCTATGTAAGTGCATACTGTGGGGCCTGTACTCATTTATCATCAGCACGTCTGGAGATGTGGTGAAAATACTGTGTGTCTTCGGCTAATGAACCCTCCGGAAGACAGAGAGAGTCTGTTCTCTCTCTCTCTCTCTTTCTCTCTTTCTCTCTGTCTCTCTCGCACACACACACACAAAGATACACACACACTCAGATACTCTGTTTAATTGAAATGACCCCCTGGGGTCGAAGCAGTGACCATGGCAATTAAAACTGCCACTAAGCACAGGGGGAGGGAATTGGGTCACTGTGAGGTGGGGAACCAGGAGAGCGCCAGTGTGAGTGTTGAGAGTGTGAGTGTGTGTGTGTGTGTGTGAGAGAGTGTGTGTGTGTGTGTGTGTGTGTGTGTGTGTGTGTGTGTGTGTGAGAGAGTGTGTGTGTGTGTGTGTGTGTGCACGCTCTGTGGGCACTATGGGCACACTCACATACATTCATGCTCAATCAGCAAGAGCTAATGGCTGTAGATAGTGGCCTTGCTGCTTAATATTTAAAAGGGTCAAGTGCTGGCCTCCCCCCAGGACCTTACTGTCTCTCTCTCTCTCTCTCTCTCTGTCTCTCTCTGTCTCTCTCTCTCTCTCTCTCTCTCTCTCTCTCTCTATTATGATCCATCCTCCACTTTATAGACAAGCGTCTTCTCAGATAGCATGGAGGGACAGATGTGCAGGGACTCTCTAAGTGTGTGTGTGTGTGGATGACATATTACAGTTTTATTTGGGTTGCCACTAATGAAGCCACCAAGTGACCACAAACTCACTCCATCCATTCAAAAAAGCAGCATTAATGATCAGCCCTCATATATTTAAATAGGCAGCGCTGTTGCACCTTTGTATAATTTCGTAACAGAGGTTTACAAATACTTTATAATACATCATTTTAAGTAGAAATGTTGGTTACACATACTATACTGGAGTAATTCTTGTTTTTCAGACAAAAACGTTTCACTTCTACTACTTATATTTTCATACAATTACTTTCACGTTCTACTCCTTACATTTTAATTCATTCCTGCTTCTCATCATTCAAAAAATAAATAAAAACCCATCCAGATAAATCTCTCCATCCAGATCGAGTGATAAAATGAAGCACTGATTGTGATTGGATGTAGAGAATTATAAACATATATTATTCCGACACTCTATTGGTTTATACACGGTTTATCCATCACACCTGCATTGTACTAAAATGCTTTCATTTTCGTATATGGGAACATATAAGCAGCTTAAACAGACAGGGAACAGCCCAGTGCATCCCAAATGATCTTAATTTAATTAACATTAACATTTGAATATACAGTAATATAATATTAGAGTTTAATAGTCATTATAGCTTTTTGGAAAATAAATACTTTAGCTTTTATACTTTAGTAGTAGTATTAAAACCATTACTTTTTAAGTAAAAAAAAAGTTTATACTTCTACAGAACTTCCACAGAAGTATTTTATTGAACCCTAGTATTTACATATACTTTTTCCTACAGAGCGCATACTGTATAATGAACGTGAATTACTTTTAGATAGATAGATAGATAGATAGATAGATACTTTATTGATCCCCGAGGGGAAATTCTAGACATCCAGCAGCAGGTATAATACACAAAGTTACAAAAAGAAAAATATAAAATATAAAGATATAAAGATACATATAAATACAATCAAATAAAACATAGAATGTACAATGTAAAAGTACAGTCTTTAGTGTGTGTGTGTGTGTGTAATGTAGAATGGAGGTAGTGCACACAATAGACAGTGAACACCAGTTGATGTGCATAAAGTGAGGATAACTGATGTCAGCCATACAGAAAGTGCAAAAACACAGTTATATAATAATTTAAATTTAGCAGTGCAAAAGATACGTAAACAGTAGATGAATGAACTAGTGAATGAACATTTTAACACCTTTGTTTTGGAATAAATCATATTTTAAACCAAGGAGCCAGACGTGCCGTTCGGCATGAATAGTCAGGATGCAGAACGGTGACAGGAGAAATCTGTTCGCTTGAGCATGAGAGAATGCAAAATTAATAAATAATAAATAAATAAATAAGAATAAGAAGAAAAAAAAAGAGAGAGGGAGAGCAGCTTCAACAGATGCACAGGTGCATCATTAGTGGTGACCACAGCTGTTTTTCTTAATTACTCTGAGTTTGGTGATAAACTTCAGAAAGCCTCCTTTTACCTCTTATGAATCTCTGACCGTCTGTGGGTGCATGCACGTATTTCTTTTTTTTTTTTTTTGTGTGTGTGTGTGTGTGTGTGTGTGTGTGTTTATGTGTGTGTGTGTGTGTGTGCGTGTGTGTGTGTGCGTGCAAGGTGTCCTCCCCAGAGACCTTAAGCAAAGCAGACTGTGTTCTTGTTCTTGTTCCTGTCCTCCTACTGCCCTGGGAAACAGAGTGGCAGAAACAGCCCTGTCTGCTGTCTGTTTATGCTAATATTAAAATGAATGTCGCAGATGATTGGAGCTGGGTGGGGCGACGTAAGCGCAGATATATTCCTTAATCCAGAATGAGGGGAAACTTATTCGTAGACAACAGATGGTGCTTTTCATTCCCACACTTCTCCTGCGTTTTCTCTGAGCAGACTTGGCTCTATAGTAAGTGGACGGGTGGGGGTGAAGCCCTCTCAGATGTGATTTTGTGGACCCTACGTCTTTTGTTCCACTTGTTCCTCTTGTTCTTCCTGTTTTGTGCTGCAAAGCAAACTAACATGACATGTGTTTCTTAGCTTGACCTTCGACCTTTGAGTTAAATTGACAAATCTGAACCAGATTTGTGCTGCTTTGTTTTCCAGTTTGACCTGTGCATATCATCTGGAGTGTTTGTTGAGTGGGCTATAATATACTGTAGCTTACTTAGAGTTTGATATAGTGAGCATAGTGGCTAACAACACTGCCTCCTCTGGCTGGACAAGCACACTGCAGTTTGATGTAAATACTCTATTTTATATTCTATAAACTACAGACAAATATAAACTACTTTCTCTCAAATTCCAAATAAAAATATTATCATTGTCATTTAGAGCATTTTTTTTGCAGAAAATGAGAAATGGCTGAAATAATAACAAAAAAATAAATAAAAAAAGAAGCAGAGCTTTCAGACCTCAAATAATTCAAAATTTTAATAGTTCAGAAATCAATATTTGGTGGAATAACCTTTGTTTTTAATCACAGTCAATCATTGACGCATTTTGGAATGTTCTCCTCCACCAGTCTTACACACTGCTTTTGGATAACTTTATGCTGCTTTACTCCTGGTGCAAAAATTCAAGAAGTTCAGTTTGGTGGTTTGATGGCTTTTGATCATCCATCTTCCTTTTGATTATATTCCAATTCTAAGTGGTACAGATCTGTATTTTTTTTCTAATTGGTTAACTGCAATGTAGTAAGTTGTTATTGACTGTTATTGACACTTTGTAGGCTATGGCAAAATACGAAATCTGGTGTAAAATAGACTTGAGTTGTAATAAAACACCTCCACCCCCAGTCTCCCAAGCCATTCCTTAATACAGTGCTTTTAGCCAATGCTCCCAACAGGCTTACAATGCAAGCAATAGGGGCATAGCATTGCCAATGCAAAGAAATTGCTATTTTTACACCATTGACAAGGTCAAAGTAGCTTCACACATCACTGGTAGAGTTCTGAGGGTCCATACATTTAAAAAGAGGCACTGAGAACTTTAAAAGTGAAGGTAGCTTGTAAAATAGCCATTTGTTTTTTCTATTTGAGTAACTCTGTGCCCCTATTACTAGTGTTAGTAGTAAGTCTGTTGGGAGCATCGGCTAAAAGCGATGTACATCGGAATGCTGGAGGACTATTATGAGTTATCATGTCTCTCAAGTCAACTCAAGTCCATTTTACATTGGATTTCTCCTTTAAAGAGTCCTGAAGCTGTCAGCGTGCTTGCTTCAGACTCTGAACGTGTCACTCAAGACTCCATTTCCCAGCATTCACTAACTCCAGGACTCTCTCATGTGATGCTATGGCGTTCCTGCTCTCCGAGATATTGATTGCTGTCACCTGATTTCCCCTGTGAATATACACAGTGTATATACCCCTCAGTTTGGCCTATTTTTTGCTGAGTATTAAATGAATCAACCCTGTTGGATGAAGCTAGCTGTACCATTTTTTTTATCCTTTGCTACGTTTTTTTTTGCCCCCTGGAGGGCAAACTGCATGTGTGCATTTTTATTTTTTGATTTTTGCAGAGAGAGTTTGCAGAGAGAGTTATCCATCCTCACACACCTCACAGACCCATTGCACAGCCTATGTAGATAGATCACAGTGTGTATCTGTGTATGTATGTGTGTGTGTGTGTATATAAGCGTGTGTATTAGCATACGTGCCGGTGTGTGTCTCAAGCCAGACGTTTGGCGAGATAAGTAGGCTAGTGTGATTAATGGGCGCGCGCCTGATGCATGGCTGCAGTGCCCCGGGTCTCGCCAGCCGAGAATTCTCTCACACTCTTAATTCATATCTCCTCTCGCACCTCCAGATGAACGATTAACATAAGATGCTTAAAAACGGTCGATTGATCATTTATGTGTCATCGGAGGAGTCCTTAATTCCGGGGGCTGTTCAAATGGAAGAAACCCCTCCTCTCCTCTCCTCTTGCTCTGTGTGTGTGTGTGTGTGTGTGTGTGTGTGTGTGTGTGTGTGTGTGGGTGTGTGTTTGTGTGTGTGTGTACCGACAAGTCCCAGACAGGATGTTATGGCATCACAAATGGATGTGCAACGCTTTCTGGGAATTATTCTTCAGAGCTTGTATTAAAGACACAGCTGCCGGGGAGGTTCACCAACCAACCAACCAGCCAACCAATCAACACTGAGCTGAGTGCAAATGTGCTGGAGAGACATTCATGGTATTAAACTATGAATAAATCAAATCAAATCCAATCAAATTTATTTATATAGTGCTTTTAAAAACTGATGTTGTCGCAAAACATTGAGCTGGAGGAGGAAGAAACACTAGGAGGAACCTCACAAGTCTCACATGTACTTTTAAGGCTAATATGTATATAAAAGGGGGTGGGGGGGGCCCATCCTCCTTTGGTCAGACAACCAAACAAGCTTTATATAAAGCTCATATAAACTTTGATGTAATCGGTAGTGGAGGGTAAGCAACTATTCTGAGGCAGGTGGCAAAAACGGACAAATATAATGGTTGTTTGCCTATAGCCAAAGTGTTGTAGGCTATAAGAGCAAGTTACCGTATTCTGGACTGTACTGTAAATTGTGACTGTACTGTAAAGTGTTGGCAATGCACTGAGAACTGCCATGCAGGATTAAAGGAAAAAAAAAAAAAACACTGGTAGCACATAAGCAGATATGTTTTATCCTGTATTAGGAAACAAACACACAAGCTAACCTCCACTGAATAATAGTTCAATAATAAATAGTGATATTAATTGATTAATCCTCTAAAAAACTTGCTAAAAAACACTGGCAGGATGTAGGCAATGATGTTTTATCATGTACTAGGAAGCAAAAACGCAAGTTCACCTCCCCTGAATAATAATTATCTAATGAATAGTCATATTAATTGATTAATCCTCTAAAACACTACTAACAAATACAGCCAGGACGTAGGCAAGGATGTTTTATCCTGTATTTTTGTATTAGGAACCACAAAGACAAGCTAACCTCCACTGAATAATAGTTCTCTAATAAATAGTCATATCAATTGATTAATCTAATAAAAAAATACAAAAAAAAAAAACACACTGTCATGATGTAAGCAAGGTTGTTTAATCCTATATTAGGAACCAAAAACACAAGCTTACCTCCACTGAATGATAGTTATCTAATAAATAGTCATATCAATTGATTAATCTAATAAAAAATACTAAAAAACACTGGCAGGATGTAAGAAATGATGTTTTATCTTATATTCTTGTATTAGGATCCACAAACACAAGCTTACATCCCCTGAATAATAATAATTATCTAATAAATAATCATATCAATTGATTAATCCTCTAAAAAACTACTAAAAACACTGGCAGGATGTAAGCAAGGATGTTTTATCTTATATTCTTGTATTAGGAACCACACACACTAGCTAACCTCCCCTGAATAATAATTCAATAATAAATTGTTAACTAATCAATTGACTAATATTCTTTTAATTTATTTTGTTAACTCTTTTTAGTGTTAGCATAACAATTCATGGAGTTAGACTAATACAAATGTGAGTTTAAAAAATAATTTATTTTTACATTTTTAACTCTAACTTTTGAAACTTTTAATTTAACTCCAAAGAGTCAAGGCATTTTAATTATGCCATTTAATGTTTAATCTGTCACACATTATAATACAGTACAATGCAGTTGATGCAGTTTATTTTTCCACTTTTCTCAAAATGTTTAATTTCATGAGCAATTTCCTCCAAACACACAATTTGGGCTTAGTTTTTTTTTTTTTGTGCAAAAGTCTACTGTACTATAGTTCTATAGTTTTGTATGCATGCATAACAACTCAGTGTGCATAAAGCCTGAAAGACAATCCCTCCCTCTTCCATCGCCCCTCCTGACAGCTTTGAGATATAGTCGTATCCACTTAGCCCTCTCGGTCGGAAGCCCGATTGAAAAAGCAGCGGACGGCTGCTACCCGGACGCCGGCTGGAGAAGTGCTGACAGGGGATAAATGGAGAAAGCCGTGACCTTTTCGGGAAGGGAAAGTCTCTGTGCATCTCTCGCTCTCTGACTCGCAATCAGTGCTGTTTGGAGGGAAGCGCTCACGGGGTGGATGCAGCGGCGCCCCTGAACGGCTCTTCAGTAGATGTAGCAGCAGCTCAGCTGCATTATTCAGGGGGAGGAGGTGTGATCTGATGCTGGGAACTGTCCCCTGGTGCTCTGTCTTTTTTCTGATTCTCACTACGTGACCTTTCCGTGTACCACTTAAGGTTAAGATTTAAGCCTAGCTCAAGATACAGAAACAGCTCAAGGAAAGATTAGACTGAACTGAGCTAATACTGGAATTCATACTACTGTACTGTACTGTAGTGTAGTGAAACTAATTGAATATAAATCCTATTGAGACCCTCCGTCCTCATATGTGGACATTATATTATATTATATTGTATTTCTATTATATGGAGACACTGCCCGTTTAATCTAGTGGTCACATGACAATTTTTATACTCAATTGATAAAAAACAATATGGTAGAAAACCCAGTCAAAAGTTTCTACAGCCAGTCCGGACAGAAACATAGGCCAGGTAAAAATTCTCATAAAGTTTTGTGTTTGAAAATAGTTTATATATTCACTGTAGCACTCTATGCTAACATTTAGTTTTAGAAATAAATGGGTCAATCTGATCCCAAAATGCAAGAATAATTTTTAGACTTTTAATTTTTAAACTACTGTCCACATAAGAGGACTTCCTGTACAAATACAATATTTAGTTTTTATACAAGTTAGGTTCTAATAATCCCAGATTAAATAAAATATATAGAAAATATATAAAGCACCTTTCATACACAATAGCAAATAACTCAAAGTGCCTTACATGAAAAAAAAATATACATGAAAATAAATAAATAAATAAATAAAGTGCTTTACAAAGTAGTAACCAAAAGAAAATGTAGTAATGTAGTAATAACATAAATATCAACAATATAAAACAATAAATTATGTTCTATATTAATTAACAATCTTAAAATGGTATAAATAGGTAATCAAGATTAAAGTGCAATGCAAATAATCAATCAAAGGCACAAGAAAAAAAAAAAACTTTTTAATCTGAATTTAAACACAACCAAGGAAATAAACAAAGCGCTTTAAAAAAAATAGAAACCAAAAGAAAATATGTAGTAATAGTATAAATATAAACAATATAAAAAAATTAAAATTAGTTCTTATTGAATCAGTAAGCTTAATAACCTATAAATAGCTAATTAAAATTAAAGTGCAATGCAAATAAATTGCAATATCCAGAGATGCATCAATTATTAACGCAAGACAAAAGAAAGAATTACAATGAAAACAACGCTCTCGTTTGTTAATGCAATCAAATTCTCACAGCAGTGATATCTCATATCTCAAACCCTCATATCTGTTATCTATTTGTATTATCTATATGTCTGTGTCTATCCTTAAACAGTAGATCTTTAAATATAAAAAAACTCTTTTAAATATCCTTTGTTTTCAGAAGAAACTATGATTAAATGAATGAATGAATGAATGAATGTATGAAAACAATAAGCTCGAACATGAATAAGCAGGTGTCCTGATACTTTTGTCCATACAGTGTAATTAGCATTAGCCTGTGTTAATTAAATGCAAAATGGAGTTCTTTCATTGGACTGGATTATTATTTTTTTTTTATGTAGCCCTTGGTAACACCTAGCTTACCTATTACCAGCTCAAATAGCGATCCCAGCCGCTGCAATTAAGAAGCTGTGCTGTAATTAGCATTAGCATTTAGGATATAGATTAGACCTGGCCCTGGTCATTGCAGTGAAGCTACTCCTTCCTCTTTACTCTATAGTCTTTACTCTTCAGTCTTCAGTCTGGCTCTGGAGCATCATTAAACCTGCTCAGTGACTCTGGGCTGACTCTGACTTGCACGAGGCTCTGGCTGGTGCTCTGTCAAGCTAATAACGTCGCTTGTATGGAGGGCTAGACGTTCATATTTCAAAAGACCGCGCACCTTTCTGTGCTGGAAGCGATAGCACATTAGGTGTGCGGCTTTCAAGGAAAGCATGTTAGGATGAAGAGTGTGGCCTTAAATATACTTTATGGAAATGGTTGTTTCGCCCGTGGCCCAGGCACGCGCTCCACGCTCTGATCAATAAATAATGGCGCCGGCGTGGAAGTAACAGATTGTGGGAGAAAGTCAGGCAAGGCAAGGCGCTCAGACGCGGTGGGAGCTGTCAATGACCTGCCTTAGAGGAGGAGAGATGGAGAGAACATGTGTGTATGTGTGAGAGAAAGAGAGAAAATAAGAGAAAAAGAGAGAAAGAGAGAGACAAATGAGAGTTTGCAATGAGTATGAGAAATGGAGAGTCTGTGTGTGCGTGCCGGGAGAGAGAGAGAGAGAGAGAGAGAGAGAGAAAGAAAGAGAGAGAGAGAGAGAGAGAGAGAGAGAGAGAGAAAAAGCTAAAGCGCGAGAGAAAGGAATTAAGAAGATTAATGCCCCAATTAAATGGAAGGAAATGATAGTGAGGAATCCTGTTGTGCCGCAAACTGAAAAAGAGGTGATGCAAGCAAAAAGAAAAAGGGGAGAAAAAGAAAGACCCAGCATCATCATGAGCTGAGGGGGGGTTGAGGGTGTGTTGGTGGAGGAAGGTGGAGATGGGGGGAAAAAAAGAGCGATGGTGTGTGAAAGAGAGCGAGAGACAGAGAGAGAGAGAGAGGAAGAAAAGGAGGGAGGGAGGGAGGAAGGGAGGGAGGGAGAATGAAGTCCCTGGTCCATTAAATCGTCTCTGCCAGAATGTCTACCTGTCAAACCCATCTGGAGAACTCTTGACATGCCCGCCGCCGCCTCATCTGTACCCTCACTACTGTTGTTATTGCCAATTATGTCCAATTGACAAGTAATTACTAACGTTTTAGGCACAATCATCGTGTAGGGTGAAGTAATGATAGAAATTCTACAGGTAATTAGTTTGACCACGCTCGGGTTAAATTGACTATGCACCAATGGCGCCTACACTTAAATCAATGGGGGAGAAGCGTTTTAGCTTCACTTCTCTGCCGTGCCAGCCTCCCGGGCTTCCCCACCCTCATCATGGTCAAGCTAGAATATGGTCCCTCGTTCTTCTTCATTCCCTCCTTTACTCTTAGCTTAAGAAGCTCAACTAGTTCAGAGAGAGGTGTGTTTAATGTTTCATATGTCAGGAATCAGTTGACGTAATGAAAGAGTATAATATTAACAGACATTATGAAATGAAACATCAATTTAAGATAAATAAATAAATATACAGGGGTTGGACAATGAAACTGAAACATCTGTTTTTAGATAATAATTAGACAATAATTTATCGTGGTGACGGACAGTTCTGGTGGAAACAGGAGAGTTGAGGTGCACATTGCACACAATTCTGCCGTGATTTGATCAGCCGTGGTTTTATGTTTTTTTGGATACAATCCGGGTTAGCACCCGAACATCCCTTTCAGACAGCTTCCTCTCACAGCGTCCACAGTTAATCCTGTTGGATGTGGTTGGTCCTTCTTGGTGGTATGCTGACATTACCCTGGATACCGTGGCTCTTGATGTATCACAAAGACTTGCTGTCTTGGTCACAGATGCGCCAGCAAGACGTGCACCAACAATTTGTCCTCAACAGTTTTGAACTCTGGTATGTCCCCCATAATGTTGTGTGCATTGCAATATTTTGAGCAGAACTGTGCTCTTACCCTGCTAATTGAACCTTCACACTCTGCTCTTACTGCTGCAATGTGCAATTTAACTAGTATAGTTAAGTAGTAGTAGTATAAGCAGTATATTTAATTATTTGTTTTATTACAGAGTATTTGACCCATAACTGCACATATATTTCTCCTCCTGTCCTCTAACAAGAAAGGTTGAGCAGGACACCCCTGCTCTAGAGGCTCTAGTGTCTCTAGTAGCTCTTACTTTAAGGCGACTTTAAATGTTGTACAGGTTGTACAGAAGCTTCGCCTAATAGCATCCAACCGATCAGCCCTTAGCTCTCTTTTTTCATAATTCCACATTCTCCCAATTCAGAGAGTAAAAGTACTTGTGTACAGCAAGATCTGCACGCAGTTGATTGCATTTAAATTGCTGTGAGTGCTTGTGGGTTTCGCTAGTAACTCAGCTCCTTCTAGACTGTGGCCGAAGCTTCCTTGGCCTTAAAAATCAATATTTGCCGCTCATTTGTGCTCTAGTGCTGATATAGGCTCATATAAAAGAATGCATTACCTAATCTGGTAATCCTGAACTTGCTTTCACTGAATCAGTTGAATATGTCTACAAAGAAATGTCTGCAAAGTGAAGGTTTTTGATGTTCTGTTCTGTAGAGACTTGCCGAGGGAGAATTGTTCACCTGTTGAATGCTTCAAAAAGATGTTAGTTAGGAATATGATGCCATATTTTATGAGTATTTTTATGATCTTTTGACTTGTGAAAATACTGATTAAGATAAACAAGTTAACCATTTTTACATTTAATATCACTTTAAAATAACATTTTCCATTGATTTACGCAAAGACGGTGAATTTTCCAATTTAAAAAGGCAAAAAGCATGTGTTAACACTCCCACAAAACCAGTTTATCAAATCAATTTGCTTTGGGAGGTGGGATGAGAAGCATTTGACAACCGTACGATATATGTCATTACTGAATCACTCAGTCTAAATTATCATTTTGTTTAGGCTTAGCTGATAAAGTGTTGACTTCCCATATGTTTGAAGAAAACAGCATCTTTAGCATAGCACTGGAAGAGGCTGAACTGATATTTTAATCAATTTATTGACATGTGAAGTCCCAGACTCCGCCTCTTTTTGAACTGTTGCTGATGCAGCATTGCCGAGTAGCATCACAGCGCTAATGCTCGGAGGAAAGCACATCGACTCGGTTCTGATACATCAGCTCACAGGCGCAGCCTTGTGCTGATCCACATCACCCTAGGAGTGATGAACAGAAAGAGTGCCATCTACTGTACCCACCTAGAGAGAGCAAGACCTATTGTGCTCTCTCGGGGCTCTGGCAGCTGAAGGCAAGCTGCATGATCAGGATTCAAACCTCCCGATCATGGTGGCAGTGCTTTAGATTGCTGAACCACTTGGCACCCTTTGAACTAAGTGATTACTATGTGTAAATGCATGTGGTACACCTGTCTTTAAAAAGGAAATGGAGAATACATTTCTTATTTTACCCTTAGGCTGTAAAAGATGGATAGATAGATAGGTAGATATATACAGTTGTGGTCAAAAGTTTACATACACTTGTAAAAAAACATAATGTTATGGCTGTCTTGAGTTTTCAATAAGTTCTACAACTCTTATTTTTCTGTGATAGAGTGATCGGAACACATACATGTTTGTCACAAAAAACAGTCATAAAATTTGGTTCTTTCATAAATTTATTATGGGTCTGCTGAAAATGTCACCAAATCTGCTGGGTCAAAAATATACATACAGCAACATTAGTATTTGGTTACATGTCCCTTGGCCATTTTCACGGCAACTATGCGCTTTTGGTAGCCATCCACAAGCTCCTGGCAAGCTTCAGGTCGAATGTTTGACCACTCTTCTTGACAGAATTGGTGCAGTTCAGCTAAATGTGATGGTTTTCTTGCATGAACCCGTTTCTTTAGCACTGTCCACATGTTCTCAATGGGGTTTAAGTCAGGACTTTGGGAAGGCCATTCTAAAACTTTAATTCTAGCCTGGTTTAGCCATTCCTTTACCACTTTTGATGTGTGTTTTGGGTCATTGTCTTGTTGGAACACCCAACTGCGCCCAAGACCCAACCTTCGGGCTGATGGTTTTAAGTTTTCCTGCAGAATTTGGAGGTAATCCTCCTTCTTCATTATCCCATTTACTTTCTGCAAAGAACCAGTTCCACTGGCAGCAAAACATCCCCAGAGCATAATACTACCACCACCATGCTTGACAGTAGGCATGGTGTTCCTGGGATTAAAGGCCTCACCTTTTCTCCTCCAAACATATTGCTGGGTGTTGTGGCCAAACAGCTCAATTTTTGTTTCGTCTGACCAGAGAACTTTCCTCCAGAAGGTTTTATCTTTGTCCATGTGATCAGCAGCAAACTTCAGCCGAGTCTTAAGGTGCCTTTTCTGGAGCAAGGGCTTCTTTCTTGCACGGCAGCCTCTCAGTCCATGGCGATGTAAAACACGCTTGACTGTGGAGACTGACACCTGTGTTCCATCAGCTTCCAAATCCTTGCAGACCTGCTTCTTGGTGATTCTTGGTTGACTCTTGACCATCCTGACCAATCTCCTCTCGGCAGCATGTGATAGCTTGCGTTTTCTTCCTGATCGTGGCAGTGACACAACTGTTCCATGCACTTTATACTTGCGTATAATTGTCTGCACAGTTGCTCTTGGGACCTGTAGCTGCTTTGAAATGGCTCCAAGTGACTTCCCTGACTTGTTCAAGTCAATAATTCGCTTTTTCAGATCCACACTGAGTTCCTTTGACTTTCCCATTGTAGCTTTTGTAGCTGAGTCTAATCACTGGGTCAAATGAGCCCTATTTAAATGGGCTCATGAGAAGTCAACAGCTGTAGTCAATCAGAATCACTTACAAGAAGTGAAGAGGCCATGACATGAAGCTAATTTGATTGACACAACTCGCTACATCACCAAAATTGACAAATTTTGTTGCTGTATGTATATTTTTGACCCAGCAGATTTGGTGACATTTTCAGCAGACCCATAATAAATTTATGAAAGAACCAAATTTTATGACTGTTTTTTGTGACAAACATGTATGTGTTCCGATCACTCTATCACAGAAAAATAAGAGTTGTAGAACTTATTGAAAACTCAAGACAGCCATAACATTATGTTTTTTTACAAGAGTATGTAAACTTTTGACCACAACTGTAGATATATATATATATATATTCATGCTTTCATTCATTCATTCCTGGCTGTCATGACAATTCTGGTCAGAATAAACCTTCGTACAATAGTATGTTCTCTGCCTCAGGCTGTATAGATCTTATCCTATCTTCAACCTATGCTTACTTACTATGAGCTCCATTGACTGGAGGATCTTGGAGCATTTGAATACGGTGATACTCGTCCGCAGATCCCCTGTGGAATCATCACTGGGGGAAAGTGGTGCGAACACTGATCAATGAAGTTGGTCTCAGGTCACCGTCTTCGAGGGGAGACGGGAGGCATTGATTTGTTGTTGCCATAGAATTGGCTTGGCCTCTTTATTTTGTCGCACTGGCAAAACGCATCGATGTATGTTGCTTTTTGCGGCCGCCCTCCGTGACCCTCTGTAATCAGATCCATCGGGATTGCTTAGGCAATAGACACAACGTATTACCCTATATCTGGCAGGGTTTAGTGTGGGATACGTGGTGGTTTAGTAGTGGTGGTGGTGGTGGTGGTTTTTAGAAGCTAGAAGCTAGAAGCTCGTGTTGAAGCGGAAGACTTTTCATTTAAGACAATTAAACCGCAATCTTTAGAAGGCGCCACAGTTTTCACCAGCACCTCGTTCTTAACACATTAAGCATTAACAGTAGGTGTATGTGTGTGTGTATGTGTGTGTGTGTGTACAGTGTGATACACTGACACAGGCATGAACCCGACGGCTTTTCCCTGTTGAAAAGAAAGGTCGCAGCCAATGCACACCTGTGTCACGTGCTGTTTGAACGTGTTATAAACAAAGCTGAGATACCACTTCCTCATGCTCTTAAGGCTAAGCCTATTTAGACTACCACGCTTGCCATGTACCGTCAACTATAATCCACATTATTCCTTTCCTTTTCAGCCCCCTACCTAACTAATACACCTTATCCCCAAGTATGTGTTCCCCAACACACTGTAGATACCATGCGTAAACACTGCGTCTACATCAAAGACTGCAAACAAGCTACGCTAGCTGTAGACCTGGGGATAGCCCACTCCACTTAGTGCAGAGCACAGCGCTCAGCGGGACATTTAGCAGCCCTCTTCAGGCTCGTCTATAAGAGATGTGAGTGCGGGGTCGTACTTGGGCCACATTAAGCTGTGTTATGACAGTCCGCCATTGCCCTTTTTGACTTTTCCTCCTCGAGGGTGGTTATGAAACACCCCCCGATCAAGGCCTGTGAGGGAAAAGAGTGGATCGTGGCTGTATCGCAGCAGAGCCTTAGAGACGGGGCTTCCAGCTGCCTGCCGTGAACTGATTAGAGCTGATAGAGCCGTAATCAAATACTAACTCGATTATTTCATTTAAGAAAAACGAGTGGCTAACATTAGTTGGCGGTTTGCATGATGCTAGTGCATATATTTTAAATCCCTTTACTCATACAGTCTTAGAAACTGTCATGGCTGGACAGGAGGGCTCAGACATGCGCAGATACCAATGGGATTCTTCATGAAAATAAGTATAAATACAAAGAGTAGTCATAACAAGCAGGGTCAATAAAAGTAAACAGCACCAAGAGGGAGCAAACATACCATAAACTAAGGACAATCCCGAGTAAACGCAGACTACAGTGTAGGATTAGAGTGCAGTTGTAGAAGGGTTATTTATATAGGTGTACACAGGTGTAATCAATATTTCAGGGATTGTCTTCCTGGTGATGCTGTGTGCAGTGATGTAATCGTGAGGTAACTGGTGAATTTCCTGAGCTGTGGTTCATCCACTGCAGATCAGACTTTCAGACTTTCTTCAGTCTGCATCATACTATGTGACAACTTTGCAATTGTACGTAATTGTCTCAGGTTTTATACCCATACAGGCACCCTAGCTTAGTAAGTGAACTCGGTACATGGTGCCAGATCAAAGGGAAAGGTAGCATTAAAGTTTTACTCTCTCAAAATGCTTAAAGCACACATTACTACAAAATGCCAGCCTTTATATAATGCACAGCTACTGATGGCACCGCATTTAATTCTCTTCCACAAGCTTCAAAGCTACCCTCCTTTCTCACACAGAGCAGCAGCAATAGAATAAAATAGCATAAAATAGAATAAAAAAAGTGCCTTTCCCCCCCTGAAGATCTCCAGTCGTGCCATGTTGCATCGGGGGCCGGCGAGGGCTGACGCACAATTGCAGCAAACAGCAATTACCCACCATGGAGGGCCTTTTTATCCTGGACATTGATTAATAAAGCTCGGACAAGCACAGAGGGGACGGAGATGATTGGGACAGCATTCTGGGTATCGTAGTCCGGAGACTGGAGATCGCAAGTAGAGCTGAGTAAAAGGTGTGTGTAATGAAGGTGTATTTATATGGGTGTACACACGTGTATTATTATCAGTATTTGGGGGATTGTCTTCCTGGTGGTGCCGTGTGCAGTGACACGTAATCATGAGAGAGAGTGACGTCAATGTGTGGTGCATTCTGGGTATCGTAGTCCGGAGACTGGAGATCGCAAGTAGAGCTGAGTGCAAGGTGTGTGTAATAAAGGTGTATTTATATGGCTGTACACAAGAGTAATATTATCAGTATTTGGGGGATTGTCTTCCTGGTGGTGCATTCTGGGTATCGTAGTCTAGAGGCTGGAGATCGCAAGTAGAGCTGAGTGCAAGGTGTGTGTAATGAAGATGTATTTTAATGGGTGTACAAAGGGTATTATTATCAGTATTTGGGGGATTGTCTTCCTGGTGGTGCCGTGTGCAGTGACACGTGATCGTGAGAGGGAGTGATGTCAGTGTGTGGTGCATTCTGGGTATCGCAGTCTAGAGGCTGGAGATCACAGGTAGAGCTGAGTGTGGGAGAGACGCAAGGTTGCATAAGGTTGTATAATGCAATCATTACCATACACAGCACAATTTACAACTCACAACTCACAATAGAAAAAAAATAGAATAGAATAGAATAGAATAGAATAGAATAGAATAGAATAGAATAAAAAGTGCCTTTCCCCCCCGGAAGATCTCCAGTCGTGCCATGTTGCATCGGGGGCCAGCAAAGGCTGACGCAGAATTGCAGCAAACAGCAATTACCCACCATGGAGGGCCTTATTATCCTGGACATTGATTAATAAAGCTCGGACAAGCACAGAGGGGATGGAGATGATTGGGCCAGCAGGAAAAAAAGGCGAGCTGGAATCTGCAGGTTTCAGATAAAAAAATGCTGCTTTCTGCCAATTATCCGCCTCGCCTTCGCTATATCCACCGACCAAGCAGATTTGTTTAGGGATCGCTCTCTGGAGACCAATGCCCAACAAACAAGCTGGCATATTTCTGTGTTTGAGGAGGCTGGAAGGTGGAGTTAGAAGGGGGTGATGTGGTCAGCAGTGCCAGGGAGGACGGAGACGAGGAGCCGCGGGAGCGGAGAAGGAGGAATCCCTGTTGGGATTGAGAGCTGATTAATGAATCGCTTCACTTTGACCTCAGTCTCGGTGCTTCTGCTCTCTACCAGTGCCGTAAGGGAGTGGGTTCGGTGGCGTGTTACCCAGGCAACAGCATGCTCATGGGTGGGAGCGTGTGCTTGCATTGGCATTGCACGTTGCTTGCTTGCTTGCTTGTGTGGGTTTATATGCAGTATTTATATTTATTCATATACAGTATATACAGCTCTGGGAAAAAAAATGGTGGAATAACCCTGGTGGTTTTTAATCACAGTTTTTTCATGCATCTTGGCATCATGTTCTCTCCTCCACCAGTCTTACACACTGCTTTTGGATAACTTTATGCTGCTTTACTCCTGGTGCAAACATTTGGCAAAATCAAAGAGACGTACAGTATGTGAGACGTATTATTCATAGACACACACACATGCACCCATCACCTCTTCACTCCACATTATTGACCTGTAACCTAGCAACAGTTGTCAGTGTATAGATTACTTAGTGAATCTACTTTTTTATCATGGAATGTAAATTAACTTATAATCTATTTATGTGTCTGTAAAGTTAATAATATCTACGAATAACAGGGAAGCAGCCTTGTTCTACAATGCAACACACTATTCTCATTATCTCATCATGTGATCATGTAACACTGTGGTAACTAGAGGTATATTACTCTGATAAAATTCTAGAATTCCAGAAACACATTAGACAAATGAACCAATGTGCTTTAGCCTTATTACACAACAAAAGCCAAAAAAAGCTACAACTAATCTGTCTTAACGGATTTGAAAGTTATGAGTTGTGGGTTCTGGTTAAAAAGTAAATGTTATAACAGTGTAAACGCATCAATCTCTAATGTAAGTAAATTCCACTAACAGAATTTCTCCCAAAGCA